>NW_024067358.1:0-44788 GCF_015039405.1 Cantharellus anzutake | reverse complement strand
GAAAGTGAGATGCGCGAGAGAGTGGGCCAGCATGAATGGTAGGCGGATCTCTTCGTTGTATGCTGGAATGATAACTGAGAGGTCGAGAGTAGGGTCATCATCCAAGGAGGGAAGCGGAAGAGGCTCATTTGCTAGGGAGGAGGTGCGGTAGAAGTTTTCGCTCGGCAGATAGGTTATAGGTCGTGGTGAAAGGACAACAAGGAGAATGTGTATGATGCTATACAGCTTGCAAAAAAAACAGTCAGTTTCGGGGACTCTGGGGAAAGAGTTTGAGGGTAATTTTCAGGAACTAAGAGCACGATGCTCAAGCCCAACAATGAATCGTCCTCGCCAGAGCGTCAGACTGACCCCCAGCTCGTAGAACAAGGATGAACAGGGCATCATCATAAGAAAGTCTAGCAGAAATGAAGAATGCTCACCAACAGAGCAGCCACCAGCATCCCCAAAAGTGCATCTATCCATGTCATCGCGCTTTGACTGTGGCTGGCTTACCAGAGTTGCCACGACGCGCTAGACTGAAATAGCATATTGATTGATCGCGAATGAATGGGCTGCCTTGCGTGTCATTGCTTCCGTGGACCCTGTTGTCCGGGAAAATTGCCTTTGGGGGTAAAGCCCGGAATCCTCACTGAAAACTCCGGGTTAGACATCTAGATCTGCGATCGAAAACTGGTCTGAAAATTCGGAAAATGGTTCGAGGGCTCACCATCAAAGGAGAGCTGTTGTGCCAGATGAGCATCTCGTCGTAAGACAAGATATGTAAAAAAAAAGAATCCAAGATGAATGTTTTTCGTATAGAACAATGTTGAATTTGAAGTGGTTTGAACTCAATAATTACATTACCGGACAGCCATTGGGCAGGGGAACCTCACAAACATGCGAAATGTTCAGCGGCAATTCCCATCCGAAAGGTGGCACTGCCACCTGGCTGTAAATCGGGAACTGTCTCAGGCAATAGGCCTGCTGTGTCTCTCCTAGTGAAGGTACTCAAATGTCTGGGCTTGACGAGGCTCCCCTGAAGATCCAAGAACAAGAGGTCAACGAAATCACCAATGACACTACGCATGATGGAAACAACAGGGACGCGATGGCAAATGATGTTTCTTCCTCCAAGTTTCCCAATCGGTCCAACATGTGATGGATCTTTGTGACAATGAAGAAGAGATTGAGGATCCCGATGCAGTCAACTTTATAAACTCGAACGCAGCATTTCGCGGTCCAATGGACCACCCGTCCTCACGAGGGTGGTCCGAGTCGTCTTCTTCCAAGGCGCCTCGAAGACGTCGCTCTAGCTGGCTGGGGAGCGTGGATGTAGAGGGCTTCTTTCGTCGATGGGTCGAAGAGCCCCTTGGATTGAGTTCAGCTGCCGAGGAACCACTGCCGGACACTCAGATCCCTGGGGCGAGCGAGAGTCATAGGAAGCCAGGCAGCACCTTAACCAATCCCAAGGGGAGTAGCTCCCATTCAGAGGCTCCGGGATCCTCCAAACTGCCCAGCAGATCTGTCACCTGGGAGTTCGCGACGCGCAGGCTCAGACCGCGTAAGGATGGCTCAGGCTCTCCCCTCCCGGGCACAATTTCCAACGGGGCTATCACAAGTGATGCTTCTGGGGATAAAGACGGTACAACCGCAGCAGATGGGTCACCGCGATTGGGAGAAAATACCGGGACGCCACCACGCTCCACCACCGCCCGGCTCGCCTCACGTCGTTGGGCCTTGATCAAAAATCGCTTCATCCCGGGCCAGTCCAATGCTGCTAGTGTGAGTGCCGCTTCTGCTGGTCCTCAGAGCATAAACATATCGGACGAGTTGCTCGCGGGTGGGCTCGCAACGCTTATATTGAGGATGCACTTTGAGAGAGACGAGCATGACCACAGAAGAATACCTGTTCTATTGCACCATCTGAAAATTCGAGTAAGCGACAGTGTACACCCCATTTCAGGGACACATACTGTCTTTCGCATTGAGGTACGAGGCGGCATATTGAATAAGTATTCGCCCCTCTAAAGTTTTTTTGCCTTGTCCAAGTGTCAGTACGCAAATGGGGCTGCCAGATGGGTGATATATCGTGGGCTGCGTGACTTTGTTACTCTTCACACCCACTACCGTGTGGCGAAAGTGTATGGCCGTGCCGGCGTTGGCCTTCCGGAATTTCCTTTGACAAGTGCGTTCCCTATCTACCTGCCTTCAACTGGGTCATAAGAAAAAGATTATGCTACTTCATCAAGGCTTGCCATATTTCAAATTCCTCAAATCCCAAAATCCCAACGCCTCTCATGCCGAACGCCGAGCTTCATTTGCCCGTCTTCAGCGCATGCATCTTGAGAACTATCTTCTCGCACTGATCAAAGCTGTCATGTTTCGCCCCGAAGCAAATCGGCTCGCTCGTTTCTTCGAGATATCCGCTCTTAACATTGCTCTTGCAAATTCAGGTGGCGTCCAGGGCAAAGCGGGTCTGTTAAGGGTGACCAGCGGCGAAACGAGCCGCAGAAGTGCAAATCGCAGATTTTCCTGGATCGGATCAGGCGAAGCGGCCAAGCCGAGATGGTGGAATGTCAGGGAGAGCTATCTGGTAGTTGTTGAGGACCCAGGAGAGGTCAGAAGCACCTATTGACATCTTTACTTCATCGGACAGTTCACCTCCTTTATTCCACTAGACTACGATATGGGACGTTTTCTTCCTGGATTCTCAATTCTCAATTGAGCGTCCAAAGCGGTATTACCGCGTGTTCGATCCTCGCACGCACGACGAAGATGATTATGTCTCTCACAGCAGTTCGGAAGATGAGGAGATGGCGGCTCATGCTAGGGAACAGCTTCCCGACCCCAACTCGATGGCCATTTCACCAAGTTCTTCTGGCGTGACTTTCAAACGCATCTTAAAGTTCTTGCGTATATCAAAGGAAGACAAGGGGAAAAGTTCTTCTGAATGGCGCATTGCAAAAAAGCGAACCCCCCAGGCCTCCGAAGTCCCGCCGAATGGCGCGGCTGAACAGCCCATGAGGCTGCGGCAAAAGGGGCACAAGTCACAAGCGGAAGACGCATCCCCGGCGATGGCCGATCTACATAGGTTTGGTATCAGAAAGGGGAAGAGGATGGATGTTAGCCAGCATACCTTCTATATCCAGAATTCGCAACGGAGACTGAGACTTGTCGCGAAAAACGAGGTCAGCGTCACATGTGTTTGTTTACACCCGATACATGCTGAGTGTTTGTTGTGTGAATCGATAGCGACAACTTCATCAGTGGATAACGTCCTTGGAGCGCATGGCCGAAAAAACACATTGGACGAAAACTAACCGGTTCGACAGTTTTGCACCGATACGGCTGAATGTGGCTGCACAGTGGTTGGTCGATGGAGTATGTCATCCAGGCTCCTTCATATTCTAACGATTGACTGTTCCAACCTTAGAGGGACTATTTTTGGAATGTCAGCCGCGCGATAAATCTTGCGAAGGAGAAGATTTATATACACGATTGGTGGCTTTCACCTGGCAAGCCCTGTGGAATTTGCCCTTGACACACGGCCTGACCGTTTTTTCTAGAACTGCAATTACGTCGACCGAATAAACACCACTATCGTATCGACCGTCTGCTGAAACGGAAGGCCGAGCAGGGTGTAAAAATTTTTGTCATCATCTAGTGAGCTCACCGCATTCAGTACATCACACCAACTGAATTTATTGGCAGCAAGGAGTTCTCGAGCAGGACGACGCCAACAGATAGCAAGTGAGTGCGTTGCGTGGAACCAGTCCCTGGCTGAGTCGCGTCCCCGTAGCTACACAAAGCAACGTCTTCAAAGCCTTCACCCAAATATAATGGTTCAGCGCTCGCCCTCTCACTTTGCCACCGGCACATTTTACTGGGCGCATCATGAGAAACTTTGTATCATTGATGAAGCGATCGCCTTCACAGGCGGACTTGATATGTGTTTCGGGAGGTGGGATACTCCTCAACATGCCCTCGTTGACGATCCACAGGATATGAGCCAAAGGATTTGGCCAGGTATGTTCTTCGAATTCCGTAAGAAGGAGAAATCAGTCACACCATGGGCAGGGAAGGATTATGCTAATGAGCGAGTTGTCGAGTTTCATACTTTAACGAAGCCATACGACGATATGTTTGACCGTTCAAAGGTGCCTCGAATGCCCTGGTAGGTCTGTTACCCAAACTTCGCGTAGCGTTCCAAAAGCCTATGTTACCAGGCATGATGTCGGTGTCCAAATCCTCGGTCCTCCTGCTCGAGATTTATGCCGACACTTCGTTCAAAGGTAACGTTCATTCTCTACCGCTTTGTTCTACTGATTCCCAAACATCAAGGCCCAGATGGAACCACCTCCTCCGCATCAAAGCTCATACTCGCTTGATGCCATTTTTGCTCCCACCGGCAGAGTTCAGGCCTCAGGCGTTGGATGACCTTGGTCTGACTGGAACTTGTGAGGTTCAGATTTGCCGGTCCGCCGGCAATTGGTCAATGGGGTTCCAACATCATGTGGAGCATTCTATTCAAAATGCCTATCTCAAGGGTGGGTGATACATTATCTCACGTGTGGTCCAAATTAAGTGGTATCAAAGCTATCCAAATGTCAGAACATTTCGTTTACATTGAAAATCAGTTTTTCATCACCAGGTTCGGGTGCTCCCTCTTTTGCGCCCCTAGCCTCAAACTCATTCTGGAAATACAGCACCGTTGTCAACGATGTGAAAGTCGAAAACCAGATTGGAGATGCCCTGGTCAGTCGCATAATCAAAGCCCATCAAGAGCGAACTCCATGGAGGGCTTGTATCCTTATCCCCCTTCTACCGGGTTTTGCTTTCCCAATTGACCACAGCGATGCTAGTGCGGTGCGTAGTTCCATCGAGTTTATACATGGAAAAAGTAAGGATTCATGTTCTCCAGGTCCGCCTGATTCTTGAGTGCCAAAATCGGACAATTTCGCGAGGTCCCGATTCAATCTTCGCAAGGCTACGCAAAGAAGGTATTGATGTGAGTGCTTTTCCTAGCCAGTAAGCAGCAGTGACTGACGCGTCGCGTAGCCAAATGATTACATTACGTTCTTTTCGTTGAGGACGTGGGGGAAATTGCGGGGGGAGATTCTCACTACAGAACAGGTAACCAGTTGTAGTCATGCTAACCGACGCTATGCTGATTACTGTACTTAGTTGTATATCCATGCCAAGGGAGATCCATTTTGAACCCGGGTAGTTCTGGAACCTGACTGCTCTACTTCATTGCAGATGATGATTGTGGATGATCGATTGGCCATCATCGGGTCCGCAAATATCAATGAGCGCTCTCAAAGGGGTGACCGTGATTCGGAGCTTGTTGCTGTAATTCGCGATACCGATATGATAGACTCGTGAGTCATTTCTGTACTGCATCAGCACAACGCCTTACGCCATCATACAGAATGATGGGTGGGAGGCCGTTTACAGTTGGCCGATTCGCACACACATTGCGCATTCGACTCATGCGTGAACATGTTGGTGTGGATGTGGATGCTCTGTACGGCGAGGATCCAATGGCGAACAGTCCTTCACATCCGCCCGAGGAAGTCCCAGGAGCTCGTCAAAACCGTCTTGGAGTTAGGTCAAAGGAAGACCTCCTTAGAGAAGGTGAAGGCTCACCGAATAAAAATCAGATGTGCTACAAGGACTGAACCTTTGTTCTAGCCCTTTGCGGGGCAGACGATGACGCCAAGGTGAGAGTCCAGGAAGCAAGGTTGAGGTTATCCTAATCTAGCCCCCAAATCGTCAAGACTACCAAGAACCACCATTCAACTCATCGAAATGGAAGGAATGATGAGAATTTTCCAGATTCCGGATCCCTGCCGACGGAGGAGCAGGTAGTGACGGAAAATCGGCTGCTTGCTGATGAATCACAACAAGCTGCTAGGCAAGAAGTAGGAGATTCCCCTGAAGATGTCATGGAGAACGGTCAGGTTGAAATCGAGCAGGTCCGCGCCCAAGCCAACGGCATCCCAGCGGAAGCGGAGACATTGGATACAGATCAGCCCCCTCGTGCCCATGACATCCATGCAGATTCGGACCCACACCAAGGAGAGACGATTTCTGTGCGAAAGCCCCCGACCATTCGAGTAGGCAGAAGTCCCTGGACTTTGCCAAATTCCAAACCGAAAATCGACCCCCATGGCTTCAAAGATCCTTTGATTGACTCGTTTTATAAAGACGTCTGGATAGCTACCGCAGCCCATAATGTAAGCCAGTCAGGAACACCTTCCATTTCCTTTGCCTAACGACCCGCTTAAGACGGAGATATTCCGCAAAGTTTTCCATTGCACACCAGACGACTCAGTGACGACGTGGAAACAATACAAGGACTTCCATCAGCACCACGATCGAATAACCAAACCAGTTATGAAAGATTCCGCTTCTATTCCAGCTCGCTCAGAAGCCCCTAGCCGTCCAGAAGATGAAAAGCACAAACACCTGGAAGCTCCTTCAGCTGAGAGACCAATATCACCTCTAGCCATGGATGCTGATGCCAAAGAGGATCCGTCGCAACTGGCTCAATCACGACCTATACGGCCCAGCTTGAGTTCTCGAAGCGCCACTCCGGCCGACGATGACCCACACACACCTTCATCAGAGTCAAGAGGGAGGAAGGGAAGAGACCGCGCAATCAGTAGCAACAGCGGCCCACCTGATGGAAGTGTTAAGCCTAGGCGTCCCACGCATCTCGGTGAACCTTTGGAGGCATGGGAGCGGGATGAAATGGAAGCGCTGCTGAAGGAAACACGCGGCCACTTAGGTAAATGCCTTTGTTAAGATGATTTGGTATATCACTTATCATGCATCTACGTTCAGTAATATACCCAACGAGGTTTTTGGAGGGGGAAGATGTCTCGGACAACTTCCTATTTAATGCCGATCGGTATGTTTATCTCTGAAATATGGAGGCAGGTTTTAACTCCGGTGCCTCAGGCTACTTCCTCTTCCCATATATAATTAGGAACGATCTTGTCGCCAACGTATATGTACATACAATCCAAACTAATCTACACACGATACACTGACACATTAAGTCTGGAACATACAATGTGATGAGAGTTAGACGCTGAAGAGAGACACGGCTGTGTTAA
This sequence comes from Cantharellus anzutake, assembly GCF_015039405.1. Taxonomy (NCBI): domain Eukaryota; kingdom Fungi; phylum Basidiomycota; class Agaricomycetes; order Cantharellales; family Hydnaceae; genus Cantharellus; species Cantharellus anzutake. The sequence continues at coordinate 37,685 of NW_024067358.1, read as the reverse complement.
GTTGGAACGGTATCAGGTGCTAAATGCGCGCTCACTCTTAGGAGATGAAAACTTTCCGTAATTCAGAGAATGGTGCAGAGAGTCCGCTTCGAGGGCATGTAACACGACCATCATTCTTGGCGGCCATCTCCTCTAAAGCCTAAAAGCTTAGTCATTAGCTTGACACGAAAGTTCAGTGTGCAAGAAAGGTGCTCGCTTGGTAAGAGTATACATAACCATTCCGGAATGCCATGGGTGGGTTCCGATCATCCATAACTTTTCCGCTAATGTAGCACACAAGCGTCGAGTTAAGGTGATTAGCAGAGGGTACCAGATGGGCAAGTACACCCAAACCAAGAGGATCACAGAGTGGGCAGTCCACGTTGGGTGAAGGAGGCTGGGAAGGTTCTACATTCATATGGGGAGGTCCAGAAAATGGAAAAGGCATTGGAGTCGGAGCGGGAAAGGTTGTGCCCTTTATCGATACTGTGGAAGATGGATAGGGGAGGGCATTTGGGGGAGGGCTGCCTTGGGCGAGACATGTTGGATGCTTGAGCGCAACGAGGCCCGCGAACAGCGAAAGCAGCAATGGTGATGAGGCGGGAAGCGCGGTCAACGCGTAAGCAGTGTCAGTGAATGTTTCGGAGAGCATCGTCCATCTGTCTGGTGAGTACAGCTTCCTGTACGAGGAGCGATTAAGGCTCGCACCGACTTTCGGCGAGACGCACTTCGGGACAGCTTCAGGCGCGCACGTTTCTGAGGGAGCCCTAAAGGCGAGCAGCGCCATAGCCTGTCGGAACTGCTGCGTATGCGTATCGTGCCATTGTGTGAGGTGCTTTTTGCAATAAGCAATCGCTGGAATTGACTTCCCTTCCCTCACTAGTTCAATGAATTCCTGGAGGCGAAGTTCGAACTCTAAGTTACTCTGAGAAGTATTGGGTCCGAGTTCAATTAGTGCTTTGCCTGAGTCTTTGTGCATTAATTTATCGCTACCTTGATTTTGCGTAGAGAAACTTTGTTTTCATTGCACCATGCTAACGCCTCCAGACAACTGTGACGCTCAAGGGCTCTTCTGATTCGCCTGATCTCGGCGAACAAATCAATATCAACAAGCGTCTGAGTTCGTGTGGCTCAGCTCGAATCAAGCGTCGGCTGCTGATATGCACATACCTGTATTCCCTTCGACTCAGCCAGCTTCTTTGCAGAGTCAACGTCGCCCTGTCGTAACATCCAATCAACGAGCCAGCGATTCATTCTAGTGTCAATCCATTGACCATATCGAGCGTCCGAAGTGTGGGTGACACTCTCAAAAGCCGCTAACTCTTTGGTTCTACGTCGTAGAGAATGTTCCAATGGCATTACTGTATTATGGTGCAAGTCAGCTAACTTCGTGCAGATGTCAGTTCCTATGATGCGTAGGATGGTTGATCATCTTACCTTCCTCTTCAAGCTTTCGATCCTTAAAATCATTGATTCTATTGAGGAGGAAAATTCCTCTGCATTCATATTTCCATCCCTTGTGAGAGGTGCAAAGGCCGCAACATCCTTTTCGAGGAGGCGTTGAGCTGTCCTGAACGCCTTTCGAAGTTGTTCGTGCGGGACCTGTAAACATGCGTAAGCGAACTATTTGAACTCCGGTCACGACAGGTGCTACCCTCTGCAGATGTTGCTCGAAGACCAAAAGACTATCCGTGCCTACTTTGGACATGTTGAAGGCGGAAGGCAGGGAACTGGTGCCGTGGAGATTCCCACGCATACAAGAACGATTACCAATCAGCGCTTGTGCTTCGGAACTCGACGTCTGCTCTTCACCTCAATGACATTTACCGTCAAGTTCAAAGGACAGGCGCATCTTATCGACTTACCCCTGTCCTCTTCCGTTTCCGAATTATTAGATCATATTCAGAGGCTCACCGATGTACCTCCATCGAACCAAAAGCTCTTGTGGAAAGGGAAGCGGGATCTTGGCACATTGGAGACTTCACTCCTCGATGCAGGCGTTACCGAGGGAGTCAGGATCATACTATTGGGCACTACGACTCAGGAGCTCGACACCCTAAAATCTGCTGAACGAGAGGCGAATCGGAGGAACGAGATCATGGCCAGACGGGAGGCCAGTGGACCATCTAGGGCAAGTAATCCCATTTGTACAATCAGTACTACGCAACAACCCTCCACCTGTAGCGGGTCACATCCACCAGATCCTCTGCATCAACCCTGCATCGCTTTCATCGCATTGAGGCTCTCCAGCATTTACCCAGGTGCATCACGTTGAACAAAGAGACTCTGGCAGTGACATTCAAATAATTTTCTGCCAGCCCAGAGGAAGCAGTCAGGCTCCTCACTAAAATCGCCAACGATCCAGCCATTCTCCACGTAATGAAATTGCACAAGTTCTCCGTCGGGCTTCTGACAGAGTTAGCGCCGCATGAACATCCTAATCTTCTGGGATTGAATGAGGTATGTAGCAGCCAGATCCTAATCATTTCAGCTCTTCTCTGTGATTGGCTCACAACGCATCAGAACGCAGGTCAGAGTGTCAAGTTGCGAATACGAACTGACAGTTATGATGGGTTCCGACTCTACTCAGAAGTAAGCAGGCATGGCATCCGCAGTTGGCTCAATACGACAATAGCTAATAGTAATCCCCCCAGATACGCAGAGTCCTATTGCACGAGCTCACTCATAATGTATGGGGCGACCACGACGATAATGTGAGTCGACGGTGTCGTTTAATTTATATTGGGTCCTTACCCACGCATCTATGCCAAGTTCAAGACACTTAACTCTCTGCTCAATCGTGAGATGGTAGAGTTTGAAACTGCTGCTCGAGAAGGGACGCATACCCTAGGTCCCGGCCCAGTGTATGAGCCTGAATCGGTGGTGCCGAATCGGGGAGGCCTTGTGGGCGGCACAAACGTCCTCGGGGGAAACGAAGGCAGCGGCCACCTCACTATCGAGGAGCGAAGACGACGGGCTGTAGAAGCCGCCATGAGGCGATTCAATGAGCAAGAACAAGAGATTGAGGATAAATGTGCCACATTCTAAATCTTCCTCGCAGCATAGATGATTGTTTACCGATGGCTGTTAGACTTTGTGACGCCTTCTTGGTTACTTGTTGTGGACTCGGTGTGCCTTCAGGATCGTATCATTGTAGTCCATTGCTATTCAGTGTGTCATCGCAACCACGAGAGCTTGTTGATATGACATTCCGATGCCCTTTGTGCCAATGGTTGGCTAGTCAACAAAATGTTGCCACCATTGAGACAAAGCTAAGGTTTCATTGCTGCTGGTGCTTTGTTCCTTTGTGCCACTCAGATAAGCGCAATGTGTGAGCTGAGAGCACGATATCTAATGACGCTGATGTCGTGCTCAGTGTGTCCGGCTGCAATGCCGCGATTATAACATAAGGCACGTTCTTCCCCTTATACACATAATATGCCTTATGCAGGGGAAGCGAGGTGTTTGGATGAAGATTTCATGAATCGACTCCGTGCCTGGAGTCTTGGCAACGCAGACCTGACAGGAATCTGGTCTCACGTGCAGGTCGCCTAAATGCGGTTTGCACCAAGACTGCCACTGATTTATCACGGCCCGTCGTTGTCGGTTCGTTCATTCTCTCATTATGGCGAGCTACTGAGTGTCAATCCCCGCCCATCCGGCTTCTCCAATAATGCCTTACCGGATACGAAAGGACTCCGACGTTTGACAGCCCAGGACCTTGCGACACATACCACTCCTCCAAAGAATGTGAATGTCCTCGTGCGAGACTTCATACATGACGCCCTTTACAATCCAAATTATGGTTATTTTTCCCATCAAGCAACCATTCTTTCATCAACAGAACCTTATGAATTCAACAGGATCCGGAGCTCGAAGAAGTTTGATGACTTGGTTGCGGGTGCATGCGACGTAGGGAATGAGGGAGCCGTACCAGGATCGGGTGTACTAGGACGACAGCTATGGCACACTCCTGTAGAATTATTTCAGGTGCGGAACTCTCGTTAGATCGTGCACCGTCGTTCCTCAGCAATTGTTTAGCCGTGGTACGGGCGAGCCATCGCCCAGTGTCTCACATCTGAATACCTCCTCAATCACTTTCCATATGAGGATTTTATCATATTTGAGCTAGGGGGTGGAAATGGCACTCTTGCGGGCAACGTGCTCGACTTTCTTCAGTTGGAGTATCCTGACGTGTACGAGCGGACACGATACCACATTATCGAAATAAGCCCCAGGCTAGCAAGTTTGCAGAGGCTCAAACTAAAGCATCACACCTCTTGCTTGGAGATCGCTAACAAGAGTATCTTTGAATGGGATGAGATTGTGCCGTTGCCTTGTTATTTCGTGGCATTGGAGGTGATTGTGAGCTCTTCCATTGCGATGTTTCTCTAACTGCATATCTGAGTAACAAACCAGGACAATTTTGCTCATGACATGATTCGGTATCATCTAAGCACTCTTGAGCCATATCAAGCGTTAATCGTTACGACGGAGGATGGGGACTACGAAGAAGTTTACGAGCCATTGTCCGATCCATTGCTTCAGAAGTATCTCACCTTGAGGACCAAAGCTGGTCATGTTTCACCTCTACAATCGTCTCGATTCCTTCAGCGGCTTAGGGCCACTCTGCCCTTTGCTCCCAATCTCTCTCGACCTGAATTCGTCCCCACACATCTACTCTCCTTCCTCGAAATATTGCGAGATAAGTTCCCACTTCATCGTCTGCTGCTCTCGGACTTCTCTTCTCTTCCCGATACAATCGACAATGGTGCAATTAATGCACCAGTCGTTCAGACACGCGTCGGAAATGCGATGGTTCCCTGTTCCACATACATGGTCCAGCCTGGGTATTTCGATATTTTCTTTCCCACCAACTTTGACGAACTACAGAATATGTATGAGTTGACGATGGCCCTACCAAGAAAGTCAATGCCAGAAGAGGGCATCTCTGTGACGACTCCGCGCTTGGATTCAAACTTCTTCTCTCGCAATTGGCGGGCGTCTCCTGTAGATGTCTCCTCCTACACCGGAAGGAGAGTATTCTCACATCGGGACTTCTTATACAAATACGGCAATGTCGAAGCTACCACGCTACGGAATGGGGAGAATCCAATGCTGGATTATTACAAGAATGTGAAATTCCTATTTTAAAACAGCATTGGTTCGAGATGAACGTAGTAGGTAAGGGTGTACATGTTGTTCACAATATTAATGTTAACTGGGGGTTCAAGCACGTGGTCACCCAGTCCTGTGTCCATCCTTATACTGAACAGAAAATATTAGCACAAATGTGATTGTCGTTCGGCCAGTTTACCACACATAATCATCCGCCCCACCTGATTTCAGGGTAAATAGCTGAGGATTATTATGGGTCTCATTGGTAAATGCGGCCCAGCTGAGAGTGGTGCTCTATCGAGGATAAGGTGAGAATGAATAGATCGGAACTTCTACAGAAGGTATGGACGCAAATTAGGTGTGTCATAGGGTTGTACAGGTGCAAGATCGAATGCGTAAGGTCCGTCCGATCCATCGAGAACGAAGTGAGGTTTCGGAGTTCAGGCTGAAGCCATTATGGCCTGAGTCCTCAAATTTGCGTGATTTAATGCCGCGGCAAACCCAGATAGTTGCTCCTGAACTAATTTTCGCCCGTCAACGGGCTTTGTGCCAACGCCGTCTACTCCATTCTCCCATCTTTCGATCTTTTCTCGACTCCGAGCGGCACTCTCCCAGTCATTTCGCAAACTGGCAATCTTGGATTTAAGGGCGCGCAACTTTCTTCCCGCTTCTGCCGTCGCCGCTCCATTTTCTTGGGCATGTTCGCTGAGGACGCTCAGAGAGTTTGCAATGGAAGAAGTGACGGAGCGCATATGGTACAAGTGAGAAACCGTGCTGCCAGGTGTGGCGGACACACCGCGTGGAGGGGGTGAAGGTATCCCTGGGACTGGGAGGGACGCTCGCTGCAGTCGGCCGTTGACGAACCTCTCAGTACCAACGTCAAGCTCTGCAGGATCAGCATCTGAATCATGACTTGCTTCGGAATCACCCTCATGGAGCTCATCTTCTTCAGCAATGCCCCTAAGCGGCAGCAGATGGCTTCCGCTCGAAGGAAGACGTGATGTCTCTTCCGTGCTGCCAACGAGATCGTCTGTGTCTCCGAGTGGCTCTAGTGATGCGAGAATATCATCCCCACCCAACTCACTCCCGATCTTTTTGAACTCCTTCTCAATGGCCAAAAGTTCACGAATTTGGTTTTCGCGTTCGCGCATAACATCATTCATATGTCGAACCATATTTGAGGTGTAGCGTTCGATGGCTGGTTCGAACAATGCAGAGGCGGGTGAGGCTTTTGGATTCAATGAGTGACTATCGAGATTCTTTAGGCAGGAAATAAAAGCATCCATGCTAGCCAGGTCTTCAGAAAATATTTCTAAAGGGTCCCGCTGCGATTGACCAGCCATTGGCGAATGGGAATTGTGGTGACTGGGTTCGGCATGGGGGGTTGAAAATGCTACAACACCAGGATAGAGGTGATTATCCCCATTGATTATCGGGGTTGTAGCTCCCGACCGGCCGCGAAGGTGGAGGGAGGATCCATCGTCGACGTCTGATGTGGAGTCGCTTTCTCGGTAACCACCAGAAATAAAGGATGGGTCATCATGCAGGTCTCCAGCGACAGGGATTTCTGCGTCCTCATCCTGTGCTTCAATCCCTTCTGCGCCCTCATCAAATTCGACCCCAAACTCCTCTGCAAGGAGTCTTGATCCAACACTAGGTTCTGGCATCATAGCAGCAGCGAGTTCATGCGCCAAGGAGAAGCGTGCAGATGAGCTCCCTGCCGCCCCCGCACTCGAAGAAGAGTCCTGCTTGTGTTCATCATCCAGATAACTGAATTCGCTTGCATGCTCCTTAGCAACTGACCGCAGTGAAGCAACCGATCGGTGTTTTCCAGGCCCCGAACGCGATGGCGTGGCAGAGAAGATATCCGAAACATCAAGCAAGTTATTGAGCCTTGACGCAGGGGTTCTCACCGATGCTGAACGCGACATTTGGGTCGTGCCAACCAACTATTAGGACGCGCCTCTTTGAAATGGCGTTTCGGTCCACGGCAAGTTCCGGATTACCAAAATGTCAGTGCTGAACCTGAGCTCTCGAGAGATCGAAGACGCATACAAGGCCGTGCTCAATGGGGAACCATCCACTAATTGGGTAATTCTGTCTTATTCTGGAGCCCTTGATCTCAAAGTCCAAGCCACAGGATCGGACGGTTTAGAAGGTCTGCAAGAGGAATTCTCTGATGGCAGGTACGTGCATCTGCTGCCGCTTTTACCTGTAGCCTGCATTACTGTCATCATAGGATACAATATGCTTTTGCTCGAGTTGTCGATCCAAACGTAGGCCGGACACTCTCGCATAATTTTGTGCCGTTGACTAAGTATGGCGATAGAACAAATTGACCAAGTTCGTTCAAATTAATTGGCTTGGCGAGGGGGTACCGGTTTCCAAGAAGGGTTTATTTCGTACGCATCTGTAGTTCGCGGCAGATTTTGTGATTCCCATATCTGCTGTAGATGCCCATTCGACTCAAGTCGCCAACTTTCTGCGAGGCGCACACGTCGTGATCAGGCACGTCCCCATGTATCTTTATGGCCTCGTCGGTATATCTCGCTCATGCACATGTCAGTGCAAGAAACGAAGGGGATGTGGGGCCAGATATTATCATGCAAAAGATTCGGAATGCATCAGGGTCCAAATACTCAGCCCATGTGGAGAAGCCCCAGAAGTACGAGCCTCCTGCACCCGTTGGGACCGCGTATACTCCAGTGGGGAGGCCCGATATTAATTCTCTGAGGGCTAATTCAAACGATAGAAGTGCACCTGTGGTGAGTAAGCATGAAACACGTCCCCGCACCCCGGTACTCCCCGGGGCATTCGGCTTGACAGGGAGGTGCTGCCTATGGTTCGGCGCAAGGGGAGCCAAAGATCCCACTACGGCCGGCAAGTAGTATCAAGACAGCGCCATCATCCTTCGTTGTTTGGGATAATGCGCCCCCACCCCCGCCCCCGGTCCCTGCCGTCGCCTTGCCAGCTTCTCCCAAAATCACTGCTGGAAAACCTTCTGGCCAAGCTTCCACTTTTGTCCCGACCAACATAATTTCTCAACATGCGCCTTCCACTGTTCCTCAGCGCGACATAATTACTCCTAATGTAAGATTTTGGATTAGCACACTTCCTTTCATGAGGAACTCAATCTACTTTCCCACAATACTTCTTATGTAGCAACCGGCCTACCAACCGGTTAAGCTTGCTCCACCCAAGAAGCTTGTGAACCCGTTTGCCGCTCGGGAAAGCGAGGCGCACCAGCCTGCTTCGCAGCAGAAAGCCGCGCCTGGTAAGGGGCCAACATGGTCGGAGCGGCAAGCTCTTGCTAAGGCCCAGAGGGAGGAAGAAGACTCAAGGAGTGCTGCGGCAAGTGTCAAAGCGGGCGTAGGCCGGAACGTTGCCATCGGACTCGGTGCTGGAATGAATGCTGCCGCAACCGCGGCGAGTATGGCTTCCGCCGACACATCTCCACCAGAGTCGAAGGGAATCCTCTACGGAACTTCTGAGACCGATACCACTGCAACTGTTGCTCCGCCTCCGCCTTCACCTCCACCGCCGCCACCGCCGCCACCGCCGCCGCCACTGCCAACAGCTGTTGAGCCCGAGGGCTCTGACGTTGAAGAACTCACACTTCAGACCGAGCGCGTTGAGCTGGGGGAAGTGCAACCAACGGAGCAATTCCGCGCTGTGGTGACGTACCCTTATGAGGTATGTTGTCCAATCGACCTTTCGAACATTCTAAAGATATTTGTTCCCCAGGCCCAAGAATCCAACGAAATAAGCTTGGAAGAGGGAGAGACAATCCACGATGTTGAGGCACTAGATGAAAAGTGAGCGATTGGATGCACACTCATGTTGGCAATAATGCAATGGGCTCTATTTTTTTCAGTTGGTGGCAGGGCACTAACTCAAAAGGCGAGACTGGGCTGTTCCCTGGTATGTTATCCTGAGGCGGAATGATCCTCGCTCTTACCTTTATCGGCTTGTTAGCCAGCTATGTGGAAATACAGGAGCCACAACTTTCAGAAGAACAAGCTAATTTGCCTCTGCCACCACCACCACCACCACAAGGAGGTATGGCGGTTGCAGGACAAGCACCGGTTTTAGCGTATGCTCTTGAACTCGTGGCTGTGCAAATTGAGCCGGACGGCAAGGAGGTGGCTGGTCCTACAGCTGTGGCTCTTTACTCGTGAGTTCGAAACACTTGAGCGTTGCGACAGTTATTACACCTCATTTATTCCAATAGCTATGCCGCGCAGGAGGACAATGAAATCAGTTTTGAAGAAGGAGAAGAAATCTATAATCTTGATACTACTGTCAGTGATGATTGGTGGAACGGAACAAATGTCCATGGACAGTCTGGATTGTTTCCTGGCGAGTATCGAAAAGAGAAGGCACATCAACTATTTTTGACTTTCTTGACAGCTGCATACGTCCAATACCAAGGCTAACGTGATCTGTCGAATTACCTTGCTTCCAAGGTCACTTGCATGGTCACAATTCGTGAGAATTCTGACGCTGATTTTGTGGGAATTCTGACATTTTGATCACATGCCCCAATATTATTTCACACACAATAAATTCGGTCAGTTCCGCTCTATCGCTTGCTTGAACAATTGAATTTGGCCAACTCAAGAAAAACCAAAAGTAAAATCAGCACAAGGGGAGTTGATTTTTTGAATCCTGTACTTGATTAGAGGAATTGGGACACAATCTTCCACTTAATGTGTTGTACAAGACAAATTACCATGGAAGAAATTGCAGATGGCACAAGCGTCAATTCTCTTCATAGATGTAGCATAAGTACATATGAAATGGTGTCCGAAAATACAGCAGTTGTGCAGCCTGCCACCCTCCCCTCCAACCGGGGGTTCGACAATGGCTGAATCAACACCCCTTGAATCAGGAACCAAATGCCAAACCACATCATCTTGAGCTTGTGAGCCTAGCAGTGTTCATGTGATCGGATAGCAAGGTCATGGCTGTGAAGCAGCCTTTCTAGTCCAGAAACGCGCACGATATAAACAGACACACCCTTTCCACAGTGGTGAACGCCGTAACATAAATGGGTCGAATGGATTAGTTGAAGTTATTTGAGGCTGATTCGATCTTTGGATTAACTGCAATATAACTGAATCAAAGCACTAGTCTGCCCTTCCCAATTTCTCTAATGCTCGTTGTGGTCCGAGCTCGTACCATTCATCTCTGGTAATCCAAAACTCTTCCCTCCTCTTCATGATATCTGCCAATACAGCGCCTCCGAGAAAGACCATGTGCTTGCGACGTGGAGGATCCTCAATGCGGATCTTAAATTTCTAACGCAAAATACTTCAAACAATCAGACAATATTGGACGAGGATGCACCTACGCTTAGACGGGACGCATCTCCGTTCAGCACACGGGTAAGATACAGCTGTTTCATCTCCTTCTCAAGACGACTTGGTAGTCCTGGGTACATGCTAGACCCTCCGGAGAGCACAATATGTTTATATAATTCGGTTCGAGTATCAACGGCAGCGCCCTGGATAGTCTGGAAAAGGAGTTCTAATGATGGGGCAGGTGAGGCCACTGTCCCAATTCCGAGACGGGCACTGTACCTGCTATTCCAGGCTGTTCAATGTCCACAAGATGAGGCTGGAAGAGACATTCAGGTGCTTCGAAGCGTTCTGAGCCTACTTTGACGGTTCTACCGTCAGGAAGCTAAGTATTATATCAGGGAAAGCGACACAATGGCATGGCATTCTCGTACCGTGTAGCTTTCGACCAGGACAGTGGTTTCTTCAGCTAATCGCTGGTCTAAATCCAGGTCATAACTGGTACAAGGTCAATGTCCAATCAACTTGGTCTTTGTCTACAACCGCACCTGACATAACACAATTTCTCCTTTATTTGGCTGACGGTCTCAAAATCCGCGGTGCGATTGAAGGCGTATCCGCGCTTGAGAAGAAGCTTGATGAGGTATCTGGTAACATCACGGCCCGCGATATCTAGCCTCTTGGTGAGATGAGGAATAGCAAAGCCATCATAAACGGGCACGATATGAGTGACACCGTCGCCGGAGTCCACCACTACACCAGTCGTCAAGCCTTACAAAATGACATTACAGGCTAAGATTGAAACGAAGCAGGTAGCAATACTCACCCTGGGCATAAAGTGTGAGAACGGCCTGTATCGCGACGTAAACCGCGCCAAAGCCATATTCTTCGAACATGACCTGGCACATTCGCTGCCGGTTGGCCTTGGGGTTCATAGGGGGTTCCGTGAGGAGGATCTTTCTCCCAGTAGGGCTTATCTTAAGCTTTTCATCAAAGGTGTAATCCCATAAAATCTTCATGTCCTCCCAATTCTTAACAATACCGTGTTCCATTGGCTGAGTGACTTGGAGGAAATTACGCAGTTCAGCTGCCTCGTCCCCAACCATGATGTCCTTTATCGTCGAAGTGCCCAACCGCTCCTCCGCACGCAAGATCGGCCTTCCTACAACCGATGGAAAGACATGCTGCGGGAAATTCGAACCCGCGTATCCAACTTTAACAAACTTTTGAAGAAATCGGCGACTTAAGCTAACTTGCACTCCCCCAGGTTAGCACTGAAGAATATCTTACTTACGCCGGTACCGTTGTCGACGACTAAAGGCGGATCGGCCATACTTAGGACTCGGACAATATTCTGATCACGAGACAAACGCTGGCACAAAACATAGTCACGTGCCATCAGGTCGACGTGGACGTTCATCTCGAAAAGCGTACCTATCAATTTCCGTGCTAACCATTTTGGAGGACATAGGATAGCTTGAAGAATGGCAGCTGCTGCCGTTCCCAAAGTTTCCGCCACTACGCTAGCCAATGCCGCCTCATTTCTACGGATTCTTACTCTCTCCTTCATATCTTTCGCTGCTATCGCATCAAGGTGTGTACCTCCCCGGGAATATAATTGGTCGATGCTCACTTTATCCCAGATTATTTTCTGTCATTAACTTTGAAAGCATAATCCATGAGTTGTAGGTTCTTTATGAGTCAAAATGTCCTGCTAATCATTGACAGCGCTCGGACAGCGACCCTTGGTTCAACTAGTCTGTAGCAGTCTTTTGGAACAAACTTTTGCTAGTAATGATCCCTCCTGTTTTCTAGTCGAGCCACTCGCGTCCTGACTACTGATGGTTTCTATGTATGCCTTTTCCTCCTTTCACCCTTCCCACAACGTCTCATATAATTATTCAAAGGAATTCTGGAACTGGTTTGACCCAACAGCGTGGTATCCGCTCGGCCGCGTTGTTGGTGGGACCATCTACCCTGGTATCATGACCACCAGCGGTATTATCTATAATATTCTGCACTTCATACACATGCCTGTTGACATCCGAAATGTCTGCGTGCTCCTTGCCCCGGGGTTCAGTGCCCTCACTGCATGGGCGACATATTTGCAAGTTGGTTTATTGGTATTCCAGCATCTCCATTGACGATCCCTCCCAGCTTTACATCCGAGATGAAAGACCCGGCGGCAGGTCTTCTTGCGGCCATTTTCATAGGCATCGCTCCGGGATACATTTCCCGCTCTGTGGCTGGCTCATATGATAATGAGGCAATCGCAATTTTTCTACTGATGTTCACCTTCTACTTGTGGGTTCGGGCACTTAAACAAGGAAGCGCTCTGTTCGGAACTCTCGCAGCGCTCTTCTACTTCTACATGGTAGCAGCGTGGGGTGAGTGGCTGTGTTATTTCCTTGATAACCTAATTAAATCCAAGCCATACAGGCGGTTATGTCTTCATTACCAACATGATACCATTGCATGCATTGGCTCTAATCCTTATGGGACGTTTCTCCAGCCGCCTATATGTCGCGTTTTCTTCATGGTATGCTGTTGGGACTCTTGCCAGTATGCAGGTGCCCTTTGTGGGCTTTCAGCCCGTCAGCACCAGTGAGCACATGGCTGCCTTAGGTAAGTGGGCACGATTTGCAACTCGGGACGTAAGTGCTTACAAAGCGCAATCACAGGTGTCTTCGGTCTTTTGCAACTGGTTGCATTTACCGAGTTGGTTCGGTCACATGTGCCTGAACAGCAGTTCAAGCAACTTTTCAGATGGGCATTGGTTGCTGTCGGGCTCCTTGGATTTGCTGGATTTGTCGTCCTTACAATATCTGGGAAAATTGCGCCATGGACTGGGCGTTTCTACTCGTTGTGGGACACAGAGTACGCCAAAAAGTAAGTGAACACGAAGGTGTTTCTAAAATTTACGCAGCCTCATTATGATTTACTTCCAGGTACATTCCCATTATTGCGTCCGTCAGCGAACACCAGCCGACGGCCTGGCCATCATTTTTTACCGACCTCAACATGCTTATTTGGGTGTTTCCAGCTGGTGTCTTGCTCTGCTTCCGTGAACTACGTGATGAACATGTCTTCATTATCATCTATGCGGTTTTCGCTAGTTACTTTGCTGGCGTTATGGTTCGATTGATGCTCACACTCACACCTGTCGTTTGTGTCTCAGCTGCCATAGCTGTTTCGACTTTACTTGACACATTTGTCGATCTGCAAGAACCAGTGTCAGAGAGTGGAGAGAGCGCGGTATCAGATGGCACTAAGAAGAACAAGAGAGTGGTCCACACGCCTGGCAGAAGCTTCCCAAAGGGAACCGGTATATTCGGCCTTGACACACGTTTAGGGGTCGTTTTCAACACCGCACTTCTACTGTCCATCTTTGTTCTGCACTGCACATGGGTCACATCCAACTTTTACTCCTCTCCATCTGTCGTCCTCGCGTCCAAGAACTCGGATGGGTCTCAAAGCATTATCGACGACTTCCGAGAGGCGTACTATTGGATTCGAGAGAACACACCGAAGGATACTGTTGTTATGAGCTGGTGGGACTATGGATACCAGATTGCAGGATTCGCTGATCGCACGACCCTTGTCGATAACAACACCTGGAACAACAGTAAGTTATGATGATATCATGGTTAACTATCATCTTCGTAATCATTCAACCCAGCTCACATTGCAACCGTCGGCAAGGCCATGTCATCGCCGGAGGAGATCGCGTACCCAATATTGCGTAAACACGATGTCGACTATGTCTTGGTCATCTTTGGGGGTTTAATAGGCTATTCGGGTGATGATATTAACAAATTTCTATGGATGATTCGGATTGCGCAGGGCGTGTGGCCTGATGAAGTCAAAGAATCGAACTTCTTTACGCCACGAGGGGAGTACAAAGTGGACGGAGATGCGACACAAACAATGAAGAATAGTCTGATGTACAAGATGAGTTACTACAGGTAAGCACTCCTAAATGACCCCTAGCCATCAATAAGCTTAGTCGTGTGCTCTATGGTTCAGGTTTGCGGAGCTTTATGGTGGCCAGCAACCCGTCGATCGTGTGCGTGGGCAGTCCCTACCCACTGTTGGTCCGACTCTTGACTATCTTGGTATGACTATATTCACATCCAGCCTTGTTGAGATCTCTGACGTCCATCTTCAGAGGAGGCATTCACATCCGAGAACTGGATTGTAAGTTGTTGACTGCCTATCCTCACGGTGGGTTGTGACGCCAACTTTGTTGTTAGGTCCGGTTGTACAAAGTCAAGAAAGAGGACAATCTGGGAAGGGAACTTCCGGCTGCAAATGCGTTCGAGGCGGGGAAAAAGAGGAAGCGTTCGCGTCCTGCTTCTAAGCGCAGAACAGCTGTCGTTTAGCGGCTGGTCCTCAAAAATTAAGAGGTGGTATAATATTCAGTTATGTTGAATTACAATGACTTGCTATTAGCCCCTATGAGATATCCACCACCGTTAACCACTAAATGTAATGGTATTCATAGGCCATACATCAATGTAGAAGTGAAAATTTCGTTTAAACCCAAACCTTCAAGTGGCACCTGATGGAAGCGCAGGTCGATGTCCACGGGATGAAATGGCTTTCACAATAATCCGTTGACAATCGAACCATGTTAAAGGCCGATCGAGGTATTCACGCCCGTGGTCACCCTGAGATTTTCGTTGTTTCTCGATCTGCCGACGAATTCTTTTCGCAGATCTTGACAAGTCTACAGTGGGGATACCGTTTGGGTCTGAACTTCTTTTGCCTAGCACAGTGCTGGCGGATGCAGCGAGGGTATGGTCGGCTCCAATTACACGTTGTTGCCGGCCGAGGGCAGCATCTAATGAAGGTTTGACAATTTTCTTTTTGATCGAAGAGGATAGGGGATATGAAGCTGAGAATGGGTCATCTTTCTCTTGCGCCTTCTGCTGATGCTGTCGTCGTTGTCGAGGCGAAACATCAGGGACAATCTGAGGGTCTTGAGAAACGCTTGGGTTGGTTTGCGTGGCCTTGTCACCGGACGCGTTTTGAGAGAATGGATCAGAATCGGAATTGGCCACTATAACTTTCGGTGATGGTTGCGGAAATGATAATGTCTTGAACCTTCGTAAAGCAGGGCTGGTCGGCTCAGAGTTTGAGTGAAGCAGTGGAAATTGTGAGGATGATTTGGATGATGATAATGGAGTATCGTTGCCAGTTGGTATCGTTAATCTCGCTTGAGCAAGGGTAAATGGGCTAGGATTCTGAGAGTGACCTCTTGAGCGCTGTGGAGACGGATCAAGCGGTGAAAGAGTGAGAGATACAGCCGACTTTGCTGGACTCTCATCAGAGATTGAAGATGCCTGTGATTTTGACCGAGCAAGCTGAGGACGGGGTGTTATAGGTTGTAGAGAAGCAGAAGAAGGGGTCAATTTTGTCGGACTTCCATCACGAGACGATGCGTATCTAGGAAGTCCTTTAAGTGGGTTTTGCGTTCCTGCCCGGCAGGCCTCTGCTTCCGAACGCGATATTTGAGGCTAGAACATATGCCAGTTGAATTTTCTCTATGTTTGATTCTAAAACGGGTAGATCTCACCTGTGAAGAGAGAGGTGTTTTTGAATGTTCGGTTTGTTGTGGTGAGGGGAGACTGTAGAGCTTGTTGCCACTCTGCGATGCTCTCGTTTGTAACGATGATCGGGGGTTGGGAGAACTTCGGGGTGAGTGTTCTTCAGCCTCCGAATGGCCCTTTCGTGACGGCCACTGCTCGGCATCGATTGAGACATTGTCGGGGATCTGTTCTTCTCTAGTCGGGGATGTGGGACAGGAAGCTGGCTGTGAACTAGCACACCAATCCTGGTCAGGTTTTTCATGAGGGGGTGGTGAAGCTTCGGGGTGTTTCGATGGCGATAATGAAGGAGTGGGAGAAGGTAATTGAGTATTGGCAGGTTTAGGGCTCGACGTCGTGTTTTGTGGAGTTTCGTGAGCCAGATTCGGGGGCGGGATGGCGTCGATCTCTGAAAAGGGGGTCGAGTAAGAACGAGAAAGGACAAGGTCACAAAATCAAGCGCACTCTCTGGACCGAGCACGTTCGCATAGTGTAGCAGGTCTTTCAGCTGAGATTCAGTACGCTAAGTCGGAATTTTCAGCATTCCTTTGGTTTACCATCCGGCAAGAAGTGCGAAGACCTTCCACTTTCTAGACCAGTCAACCTTTGCCTTCAACACTCCAGGCAGTTCTGGGCCCGTCTCCCTCGCGTGAGTTGGTGATGCTATCACATTGTTGTTTCCTGTTGTTGATTCTTTGTTCATTGACGACTTTAGGGGAGAAATTACTTCCCACTTTCTGCGGACGTTCGACTCTGGGTCGCATATACACTAACAATATAATTCGGACAACTCCGCTACAGTACAGCTAAGGTCGTAACTGATCAGCTAGACCCCGTTGATCGGTGATACCAGACTCGGAGCAGCAACAAAACCAAATATCAAGCGAAGAAAGTACAAACAATCACACACCAAGGATGTTGATGTGGCATTCCGATGCCCTTTGTTGCGGTGGTTATTGTTCTGATGCTTTGGCCTTTGTCCCTTTGTGCCACTCAGAAATGTATATAAGCGTAATGTGAGCTGAGAGCACGATATCTAATGACACTATGATATCGTGCTCAGAGTGTCGGGCTGCGATGCTGTTGTAAACGCGGTGTTCCAAATATGGCAACCCACTTCAGCGGTTCACTCGCAACCCAGATGTAATATAGAAATGAGAAGAGAAAAAGTACATACGGCGCTCCCGCGCCCATATTTATACTCTTCAATGATATTCTAGGTTCTTCTATGCCCAGCGCTTACGCAGGCGCCTAGTAACCGGATATTCCGGTTCAGTTTCATCATGTGACTCGTATTCCAACAGATGCCGAGATCACAAAGGACTAAGCGCTGATATTAATCTCAACAATTGGTCACGTGATTGAAATGACCTGGCACTCGAATGCCGGCGGGCGCCAATAAATCCAACAACAAAGGCCAGTGACTTTTGATGGCCTGGACACCGAATTCAGCCACAAATTAGGTTTCAGCACCGGACTGTGAGCCCTATATGTACATGGCACGTAACTCTTATTAGCTTGGGATCAGGTGTCAATGTCAATCGCTAATGCAATAAAGCCCACTTTTTCCTTCACAGACGCCTCCGGAGTCGGCGTTGTACGTTATATGCATACTATTTGGCCAACAACCCCAGAGGACAGTGACTTCAACCTCGGGGATACCACTCACGCGGCAAGCTAGGAACCAACTCACAGCCTTGCTCGGAGAAAGGGTCTTATTTGTATATAAATTATATATTGTATGGCTGATACACTTCAAAAGAGATTGGGAATGTCTCCCCTTCGTCCAGGTCTTCTGCGAGGCGCCCATTGGACATGTTCCAGCTCACGTGCTTTATAACTGTTTTTAAATTTCACTTGTCTCTCACCCAACGTACTCCCGAGTCTTTCCTTGAACAATTGTCGCTCATTGCTTTATTTTGCACAATCATTTGGATCCCCTGGACATCGCTAGTCTGACATCATGTTCCCTCACGTCGTTGCATTCTCCACTTTGTTCGTTCTGGCGTTCTCTGCACCGAACCCTATTGCTGTGCGTTTTGAGGACTTCCTCGATGTCAAATATTTTCCACTCACATAGAACCGGATGTATTGTAGCCTAGCCCATCTGACAAGTTTGCGGCCGGGTCCCAGTGTACGATCCAGTGGACTGCCGACCCAAATGGAATATGGACGAACATGAACATTGGTGCGGCTTCATACTCTTCCTTCCAGATCCTTTCTCATCATGTCCTCGGTCACAGAATTGATGACTGGACCCAATTCTCCTATGATTCATTTGAGGAGTATGCTTCTATTCCTGATGACCGTACCTTTACACCACCAGGCCTGAAATGTTTCTTTTTCCCTCTCCAGCTGTTGCCACCGTTAATGCCGTGACAACCACATCCTTCTCTTGGACCTGCCCACAGGTTCGTTCACTTGCAAATTAACTCAGTGCGGCCAACTGAACTTGTTCCGTCCCCTGTCATACACCAGATTGTCCCCCCCGGTCCCATCGTCTTCTACCAATTCACCGACCAGGCTGACCCTAAAAGTGTCCTCTGGACCGGACGCTTTACGATAACTGATGCAGATGGTACATCTGATCCTGCTCCGTATACCGACAGCAACGGTGTCGGCTACGGCAACGCAACCTTTGAAGACACATCACTTTATAACGCCCAGCCTTCTTACCTCGTGGGTAACGGTCAGCTCGTCCAGACTGCCGGCCCTTCTCCATCGTCAACTGCTACTGGTTCAAGCATCACTTCCGTCATTTCTGCTGCGACTACGACTACGGCGTCATTTCCCGGCAAGATGTCAACTACTCCCGAGATAACTTCTTCTACCATTACAGGTACCACTGCTGCCACCACCACCGCCACCACTACCACGAGCGCTGGCGCTGCTCTCGCCTTGTCCGTGCCTGGGTCAACTTTCTTCTGGGTCACTCTCCTTGGGATGTGGTTGGTGTGACAGTTGGTCTATGAACCCCGACAGCCCGTCAGGCGAGATAAAGATGGTATCACTTCGCCCTTCGGGCATATTTCTTCATTCCCTTTTGTGCTCTCATCTGACCCGTCACTCCCGGTGGAGACCTTGTTGCTCCATCGTGTGGATCGCGACCTTCCCTTTTTAGTAAAACGGCAATGTGGTTCATGCAAGCAGAGTTTTAGTTCTTCTATACTTTCCACTTTCTTAAATACTTTGGGTTACTCTTCTCCGGGATATCGTGGTTCACTTGGTCCAAACACACAATTTCATCCGATCAATGTTCTCATGAATGGATAAAAACAAGCCTTAATTCTGGTCACTTTGTTTTGCCCAAAAATGCATGATGATTTTGAATAACTCCGTCACAGGCCACCTGCATGGATGCTCCCAAAATCATATTAAATGGCGAGCGGTCGCTGGCCAAGGGGTGATGATACTTTGGTTTCTAATTATGACCTTCGTAATGGTCCTTTGCCCCACTTCTCTATCAAATAGCTGGTCATCCATTCGTATAACTCGCGGTTTGCTCCCCGTGTGACAATGCGATGATTACTATCTGTAAACATCCTAAATCTGAAGCTTTGAACGTGATCCTGAGTAAACATGTCAAGGAGATGGGCCGAATTTGCAAAGTGCACTGTTAGGAATCATTTGGGTGTGAATATTGCTGCTGTTAAACAAGTTTTAAGCGAGCGTACCGTTATCATCCCCACTGCCGTGGGCTAGCAAGAAATCGACATTATTGAACCCGGTGACATTCGTAATAGAGGCATTGATGTATCCGTCGGGATTAAGTTGGGGTGTACGCATGTATCGCTCCGTGTAGATGGAGTCGTACATAAGCCATGAAACGACGGGCGCCACGCTCATTCCGAGAGAATGGATCCCGGCGTTGGCTTCGATGACCTTGCCAGTCATGAAACCTCCATAGGACTGCATACATAAACAATAATGCATCAGGAGAAAGAATAAAGGGCTGAATGCAGGAGGACATACCCAACCCCAAATACCTATCCTCCTTGAGTCAACATAACGCTTAGTAGCCCAAATTCTGTGGAGGACCAATCAGTCGCGCGTGTGCTGAATACAAGTTCCACACCCACTTAGCAGCATTGATCTGGTCCACCGTCTCGAAAAATCCGAGGTTGCCTCGAACAGGATTCCGCAATCTCCTACCCTTAAATCCCGTGCCTCTTCCATCAACAATAACTACGATATACTTCAAGTTGCACACTAGATAGTCGTGCCAGTCACGACCGAACCTAGTGTTGACAAGCTGCGAGCCAGGACCGCCATATACATAGAAGAGAACAGGGTACTTGACACGTCCCGAATCATCCATTCCTGGCGGTCGAAGCTCCTTTACGTTTAACTCATACCCTTCGCTATCGATCGTGGAGTGAATCACGACAGGGGCCTGGAATTCTTCATTTGTCAAATTTAGTGCTAGATTGTCACTGAGTGTATATTCAAAGGCTGCAAACCATCCTTTTGAGTGATATTTCAAACGACTTAGTACAAAGAAACAGTACGCACACGAGTTGTCCGTTTGTATCAATTTCTGCCATGGTATCAATGGACCCAAATGATCAAGGACGTAATACCTCCCCCCAGGAGAGAAGGAAGCAACATAGTAACCGGGGCGTGACTCATCCGTCAGAGGGGTAGGTGCCACACTTGGTTTCTGTGCCTCTGTCGGCTCGGGACCTGCGGCAGATGGCAGGGGCACTGCATACACATGCCTGTTGATGCCAGTCTTGGATGCGACACCAAAGTATCTGTGAGAAGTTATTATACAGAGGCGATAGGCATGCGCGGGAACGTACACAAGACCTTTCACGGGGTCGACCTTGAGGATAGGGTCACTCACTTCCCAATCGCCTGAGGTGAGCCACCGAGGCACCCTCGAGTCAGCAGGAGTGAAGAGAGCTATATGGTTGTAACCCTCCCTAGTTGGCAATATATCAAGATATGCCGACGTCCCCAAAGACGCGACGGAGATCGGGTGCGTCAGGGGATATACGGATTGGGTCTAAATTGATAACGATCAGAACTAGACACGTCGTCAGCAGCAGAAGACTTGCGCTATCAATCCATCCGTCATCACCTTCCTCCCCTTTCTCCCCTAATGTGCGAACAACTTGTCCCTTGACAATTTTCGACCCGAAGTTGAAGAAAACAACATTCCCAGCATCTGCCGATCGTGTCACTTCCTTGAGAATAAGAGAATTGTTTGCCACCCAAGTAACCTCTGTAATGATGGAATTTTCTTTTTTAAGTTTGGATTCCCAATCAAGCGCCTGCGTGGCGGTCTCAACAGCCACCGTTTTGTTCTCGTTCAGATCGACAATAGCTTTATTGTAAGTATTGAGGGAAAAAATATGGACCGAAACCAGAGGGTTATTGAAGCCAGGCTGCGGGTATCGCGCGGGTGAGGTGAGTTCGCAAGGCACTGATGATAACAAAAAACAAACCTTCGGGTATCTCATAGAGACTCGTTCTGGGTATGGATGCACTTCGTGTGAATCAGTTGAAGGGTTGTAGATAGGGTATTCGAACATATTGACTTTCGTTTCATCCAGCCGCAGGTAGGCGACTCGCAACGCATCGGGAGACCACCAGAGCGCAAAATCAGATGAAAAGACCTCCTCTTCATACACCCAGTCAGGAACACCATGAAATAGACTAGAGTTTCCGCCAAAGGTAATTTGAATCGGAGTCAAAGTTTTTCTGATATTCCAAGAAAATTCAGAACGATGACAGAAGACGAAACCAAACGAATCGCCTACCCTACATCCTGAATCAAATAGATGTCGTTGTTAGTCACGAAAGCGACCGAGTGCCCAACAGGAGCCCATTGAGCATAGGCAATGACCGGGGGACTTGATGGCGGCATAATGGGTTTCGTAGAATGATCATCAAGGTTGTGTAGATAATAATTCCCAAAACTGCTATGTCGCCATTGCTGTAGCCGCAATCGTCAATATCAAGCTTCCTAATGTAGGATCTAAGACCTTACCTTCAAGCGGTCGGTTTTGAGGAGCACGTACTTCATATCTGGGCATAGCTTCCATTCGTTCCAAACAAGCGGTCGTCCATGTTCCTACATGTGGCGACTAACATCAGGAAAAACTATGGAATGAAACTGGTGTTGCATACGTCGTTGACATTTTTCTGTGACATTAGAGTCTTATTGGTCCCGGTGTCCAGATTCACCAGCACTATGTCCCCCCGATCTGAACAGAGAAAACACCATCTCCAGCTTGGAACAATATCAGGTGACACCACCGGGAAAAAAAAATGATTGGCACCTTCGGGGACCCAATCAAGATATTTGCGATCATACGAAAATGTACCATTGAACACATGGTCCATGGAAAGTGGACGTTTGCCTCGGGTCTTAAAATACGTTCCATTATACGACTGCGCCGCGAATATGCCAATTACGGTAGCAAGCAATACAAGGCCAGAAAGAGCTAAGAGGAGGGTCCTTAGTGCGGTTGGGTGCCCCTGACAGCAAATATTCAGCCGGCGGCACGAGCGATGGTCACTTTCTTACGAACTTTGGTTATCCTGGTCAGGGATCCCGTGTATTCCAAGTCATCTTCATCTTCATCCAAGAAGGCATCCCGTTCGGTATCCTTCTCAATAGGCTCATCGTCAGAGCTAGGTGCAGAAAACTCGCCATCATTATAGTAGGTCTTCGGCCGCTGGTCAACCTTGCTTTGATACTCATCAAATTCGAGTCTCGAGTCATCCTGTGGAACCTGAGTATATGAAGATTGAACACGCTCCATGTAGTCAACTTGTGTTTGTGTACCGAGAACGTCAGGCCTCAGGACGGGCACGAGGCGTCGGAAGTTTCAAACGCTCGCGACAGGCTCGCGGAGGGCTTGTCAACTGTGTGGCGATGCGCTTTCACAGCAATTATTTATGCAATCAACAACCAAACAATCAACGCGGCTGGTATGCATCCGCGCAAATACCCCCTCAAACTGGATGGCCGAGCTTACAGCGCCTAAACAACTCTCAAACAGTAATTCTTATTTCAATACAAATTTATTGATTGTCCCTAACCTGCAAAACAAGTGGCACATTTGCAACGGAGATGTAGATTTGCTGGTCATTTCTCACGACCAGGCGGATTCCCACGGCAAAAAAATTGGGAAACAAAAGCCTCGGTCAATGGGGTGCCCCTGTTTGCTATTGAATTATATATCCTGGAAGGCGTGGAGGGATAGGGTGATGATTGTAATGGCCATTTCGAGGGATTTCATGGTGAGGAACTGGCTCATGGTTAACTTACGTAGGAGACATATGCCCTGCCACTTGAATAGCTCTGATAGCGCTTTGTCTGTTCATGGCGGGCAGCATGGTAAATGCTTTCATGCGAGCTTCCACAGAATATACTAAGCTATCCCCTGAAATTTAAGATCTAGATTGAGCGAGTTTGACGTTGTCAGCCACATATTATTGCAGTTAAGTAGTGGCAGAAAAAAAATAGTGTATACCATCTACATTCTGTAAACGGTGCTTCACGCAAGACAAGAAATGCATGCCTCTCACCCAAAAAGCTGTATGGTGAAACGAGAGATAGCAACGCACATGAAGACTGCTCCGATACCTCTTTCAAGGGATTAACAGATCGCTGAGCCTCAATTTGGGCGCCAACATTCAGGCGTAATTAAGTGACTTCAAGCGTTCTGGGTTTCACTTGATACTCGATCAGATGGTGGACCGCCGTTTTAGGATATTGCATCTCATACACCAAGGTCAGGATCAACTGGTAATCGCAGAAATTTCGCAACGTCACATTTGCCGGCCACTTTACAGGGCCCTCGTTACCAAACCCTCCGGGAGCGGTGAGCTCAGCGCTCAGATCTGAGAGGGTTTGGGGCAAGTGAAGAAACTTCCGACAGGGGGTGATGACACAATGTGTGCCTTAAATACCTCCACTGGATCAAGAACCGGGGAGTGGGATGGAGCTTCGGTAAATTTGGGGTGTGCTTGGATGGTTAAGAGGCGCTTGCGAGGTCCGTCGGTTGTTGCAGTAGCATACTGCTCCCTTGTCCCATGTAACGGTAGCGTAGCCGGTAAGGATGTAATAGACACACCACATAGTGACGGCGAGAGCGTTGGGTCCTTCTCCGCTCTTCTATCAACGGCACAATAAGAATGAAATTCCATCAACATTGTGAAAGTATGCAACGTGAAGAATCCACTCTGAACTCATCTAACGAAGTACGGGAAGGCACCAG
Organism: Cantharellus anzutake; assembly: GCF_015039405.1. NCBI lineage: Eukaryota > Fungi > Basidiomycota > Agaricomycetes > Cantharellales > Hydnaceae > Cantharellus > Cantharellus anzutake. Next base: position 13,466 of record NW_024067358.1, on the reverse strand, counting down.
GGTCAGGAATTGCATGATATGTGCGGCCATTGACTGAAAAGTTGGAAGCATTTTCTGGGAAAACATAGGAATCATACTGGTTAAAAGTTTACGCAACACGGCATGCCAAGTGCGCAGCTTCATAGTATTGCTGAAGAATCACCTCCACCGCAGTCCCTCGCTGTTGCTTGAGTATGGCCACTGAGCACCCAAAGTCGACTCATAACAAGACAATTTCCGCGCAATATAGGTACTTTTAATCATTGGAATTGGAGAGTGAGAAGTTGAACCACACCCCCGCACGCATCAAGCAGTGCAGGGACCTAATTCAGTACTAGTTCCCATTACACAATGAGCAGGGTTTAATTTGGAGAGCATGCATCCCCTCTTCATTGAGGGGTTCAACTGTTCGATGAGTGGGATACTGGACCAGAACGTGTAACTGCACAGCCACCGTCGCCTTCAGCCTTTTCATGAGCGGTGAGAAACAACCCGCCAAGCTCGCATATTTCGTGATCTACAACCCGACTTTGGGGCCCGGCCATTACACAGAAGACGATGACGAGCTCGAGCAATCACATATTTTATTCTACTTTTCCCATTCTCAAGCTGTCTCGAGGGATACCATGCTCCGCCAGGTTGGTTTGGCTAAGGCGTTGGTGAATTTCTCCATGTAAGGCACAAGGTTTTCCGATACCAGGGAATGTGCACCTGAGGTCCATTTCACAGTCTCTTCACAAAAGAACACCTCGTCGATAGTGTACATTCCCATCAAAGACGAATGGTGATGATATCGCCTGAACCTCACTATTGGATTCACGCGGTCTGTATCCCCCAGATCATTTACCTAATTGAATATTGAGTGTATGCTCATGTGGATGGTTTTATTTGACCAGTGTATTGACCTTGCTCGCGCCTCAAGACCACCCCCCAAAGCTAAGGAGAAGGGAACGGAGGCAGGCACAGAGCTTCCAGAAGCATTTGATTATTCCGAGCACCATATTCATGACATAGTCCTTCGAGAATACCTTCAACGATCATATGATGAGTTCAGAGTGAGTCAGGCCCTTCCTGCACACTCAACACGCAACCATACTGGTTATGCGATAGCTACTGCACGGAACACTCGAGGAAACACTTCAGCAGCACGGGAAGGGTACTCTTGAGAAGATTCTAGAACAATTTTACAATATTTGGATATCAACATGGGATGTGTCTGCGCCTCGCAGTCTTCCTTCGCACATGGGTAATGGTGTTTTTCTAGATCATTTCCCCTTGCGCTCACCACAGTGCATTAGGGATCCCGTTGCATCCTCGACATGGACGGGTGGCCGCACAAATACAGAAGTTAGTAGACATTCTGCCGCCTACATCGAATCCATTCATATTGGACAACCCGTCATCGTCATTACTGGCCGTACCTCCCCAAGGGTCATATCCAGCATCACTTCCTCGGTATCTAAGGTATCACATGTCTTCTTCAGATGACCATACAACACGGAAGCGTGTCCTGGAGTCTGCACTATCTTCCGTCTTGGATTCAACCCAAGACCAGACAGCGACAGCCCCTGACCATCAAAGCGCCGCGGCCTTGGCACCCGGTCCGCTATCCGTGTCAAGAAGCTTGGCGGCACCATTGGCCAACGCTTTCGTCTCTACGTCGAATGCGGCAGTCACAGCTGGAACTACCCTCATCTCGCCATTCCAGAGCATGCCACGTCTCACTAATCCGAAGAAATGGTGGCCTGGGTATCTCACAATAAAACGCCCAATAAGTGAACCTAAGGAGGCTCAGGATACCTCGGCTACTGACACTAACAAGGGTTCCACGGAGGCCCTCGGTGTCGTTAGGTCCGGGATTGGGGCGGAGCGGCCCAGTGATCGATTAACTCATCCTAGTACGGATGCTGAGGCTCCCCCCCACACTATTGACCAGATCTCACTCGAAGAGGCTATGAGCCCACTTGGTGGAAGTGGGATTTGGGAGCACTCTGCGCTTCCGCCATCCCCCCCTCCCCCACCTTCCTTCTCGGAGTTACGCGTGCATCTTCCCGTGGAAATCGACGGGCATACGACAGAGCAACGGAAGTTGTTGCACCTCACTGTGAGGTGCTCTGTAGTCCGTGTATACAGTCAGAAAATAATTGATGTTTCTCGTCTCGTAGAACTACGGGATAACTCTTGCGGTTTTATTGGATCCCCGGTCAGAAACTGACCTGCAGGCTATACGAGGCGAATCAACAGGATATTATGATTCTTTTGAAGACACGATTGCTGAAACGATGCGTGATATTCGGGCGGAACTGGATCAGTTAACAACAGATGTGCCATTGTACGCGAGGTTCCCAAATTAAATAAGCTCTTGGCTCAAAGAAGGGCTTAGATGCAAGCCTTCATTAACCTCTAGCACCACAGCGCCATCCCAATTCGTAATATATGATTCAGACAGCAAGGCGACACTCGTCTATAAGGATTCATATTTCGGAGACGGAAATCAAGTTCTGTTTGGGACACAAGATACATTCGAGAGGTATGAACTAATTCGCCCATCCTGGATATCTCTTTCTGAACTAATTGGCTCCTAGGCAATATGACCCGCTCGAGATTATTGAGTCCACCACCAGGTCCACTTCCAACCATTGGTACGCTTCGCGAATGGGCCGGCCCAATCCGAGGGGCATGAGTGGCATCATTGAGATGAAACCTGGCTCCATTGTTCATCTGGATGTTGGGAACACTCAAAGTTCCTTAGTGGACGTTGATGCGGAGTTGGGAATTCTCGTGAGGAAGATGGCAGAAAAACAACTACTAGATCCATGAAGGAGTGGCATTGAAACAGCATAGTACACTTCTACTTCACTAACCCTTGACTAGGATTGGGGCCGTACGGGCGGGCTATATGCGTCGCTTCCCAGTGCCTGAACCCGGCCCACGCCTGTCACTAGATATACGCCCACACGGGTCCGTTGAGCAGGTTGTTAAAGCCTCCTTGCCGCAGCCCATAGTTAAAGTAAGATTCCCCCGTTGCTCGTGAGCAGGATCCAGATGGGAAATTGAAAGGACGCTTCGAGCAAATAACTTTGCGAAAGAACATGCACAATGTGATGACTGAGCAATAAAGCATGCCCAAATATGTATTATTATTGGTGATGGTTAGGTGAGACTTGGAGCGGCGCTAATGCATGTATAGCGAGAGGATTGGGACGCCCACAACACACGGCGGAAGGCTGGAGTCTTCCAAGTATTTGAAAGCCATTGCAGTACTTGTGTGAGCGTTATGCGACGTAAATGAGGCTCTGTCCAACAATCGAAGTCCGTTCGTTCCTGGCTCATTTCAGACAGAACTAGATTCTGATCAGCCGATGAAGGTACATCGCAGCAACATCGATGTTGGTTCCCAACTTTGTGCAGACCGGCAAATGCCATCCACGCTTTTGCTGCAAAAAAGGGAGAGACTCAGACGACCTCCCCCAACCTCCTCGCCTCAACAAATCTTCATCATCTACACGGTCCAGCATAAGTGCTATTGATGGGAGGCGGACCTCAAGGATCCCAGGATGTGACGCGTAAGCGTCCTCGCTCCACCACCTCCTCGGATTCTTCGACAACATACAAACGAGGCGCCTCCGAGGACGCTATAGCTTCCGCGGCAAGCACTCCATCAGCAACGGTGACACCCTCTGTGGGCATGGATGCCTACATGCGCGAACAGGATAAGGATGACGTCTGCTTGCCTGGCGACACCATCACACGTGGAAATGATCCAATTGCCTCTTCTTCAAAGCCGATGCCTATTCCCAGTGAACAGCTCACTCTGATCGAGTCTTTGGTGCAGCGAACACCCCAACCTGGAGAGACGTGGTACATAATCTCCCGGGGTTGGTACCAAAAATGGCACGACGCGTGTTCCGGCCGAATATCGAAGACCATATCCGATCCTTCCACCATACCTCTTGGACCAATTCAGAATGATGCTATTGTCGGTGCCGATGGAACCCTGAGGATGGAGCCTGCCTTGCAAGAAGGCGAAGATATTGAGTATCTCCCAGACCAAGCCTGGAAGTTGTTGGTAGAATGGTGAGTCTCCCAAGGGAGGTTGTGATCATTGTAACCTATTTATCATCAGGTATGGCTCTCCAATGAGTATATTCCCTCGTCCTGTCAATAAACGTGGATTAATCGAAGTGAATCCACGCACCCTTCGGATATTCTACACTCACACCGATCCGACACACCTCCCTCCAACCCGGAAGATATACCTCCTAAGAGAAGACACATTCGCAGATATCATACCCCGAATTACATGGAATGATCGTGCAACGTTGCACCGAATAGATGTTGACCAACCCTGGGAAGATGACACGCCTCTTAACCGTAACCAGCTCAAAAATATGAAACCTGTCCATATCTTGGGGCCAAATCCTGACCAGGCGGCACTCTCTCAGTCCGTAGACGAAAAGCTTGAATTCAGTATGGGCGATTTGGAGGACTTCGTTGTGGACCTGACCCCTGCTGAGTCTGAGATCAGGCCTGTCGCGCCTCCCCCGCCCATTTTTGGGTCAAGTAAGGATTTTTTCTCCAAGTTCGAGATTGGTTCGAAAGGGACAAACCAGTTTGTGATGACCAATGGTGTTACCTCGGGCAGTCCCCGTCTTGCGATTGCAAGGAGTATTGCTCCGACCCGAACTCCAGGGACAATGGGTTTGACGAATCTTGGAAACACATGCTTTATGAATTCTGCCCTACAATGCCTAGCGCATGTCCCTGAATTAACCGAGTATTTCGTTCGTGCGTATTTACCCCCTTCGTCAGCAGTGACACGCTCACACATGATATAACTCAGGTGGAGTTTATATGAGCGAACTCAATCCTGATAACCCCTCAGCACTGGAGGCGCCCTGGCACGCTCATATGGCGATCTCCTGCGAAACCTCTTTGCCCCGAATACTACTTCTACTTGCTACACCCCACGAGAGTTCAAACATCGGATAGCCATGCACGCACCCGCTTTCGCAGGATATCAGCAGCATGACTCTCAAGAATTGCTCGCTTTCCTTCTCGATGGCTTGCACGAAGATTTGAACCGTATTTTGAAGAAGCCATACGTTGAGAAGCCTGATTGGGAAGGCGGCGATCTGAAAGATCTCGTCAAGCTTGCGAAGGCCACGTGGGAAGGGTATCTCAAACGGAATGATAGCGCTATTGTAGACTTGTTCCAGGGTCAATATAAGAGCACCTTAGTCTGCCCCGTGTGTTCGAAGGTTTGTTGCATTCAGTTTACTGTCCATTGGAACTGCTGACTGTAGTCATTGCGCAGGTTTCAATCACATTCGACCCTTTCATGTATCTCACACTACCCCTTCCGGTTCATAAATTATGGAGGCACGAAGTCTCTTTCATCCCTTGGGATATCCAGAAACCGCACATCTCGGTATGATGTATCACCTTCGCCTATCAGAGGGGGTTAACAGATGCGCGCTTATGCCTTTAGGTTCGTGTGGAGGTGCCAGCAAACTCATCTATCCGCGCACTCAAGCAGCTTCTAGCGAAATGGTTTCAGACCGAGGCTGATCGCGTACGTAAAATTCAATTTGCGCTAGAAATAAATTAACTGGGTTTGATAGTTGCTCGCAGCTGACTATTTTCGATTCCGATTTTACAAAATTTATTCAGACCATGAATCAGTCGGGGAGATAACCAGCAATGACAAGACCTATATTTACGAACTTCCTATATCTGTGCGACAGCCACATTCGAAAAGAATGGACGCCACCAATGATGTGTTCATCATTCCCGTTTATCACATTCTCCCGCCACCCACGGAAAGTTACCGCGGGGGGTTCCGCTCCGTAGGCCTTGACAATCGTCTGTATGGCGCTCCGTTTTTCGTTTGTCTAGAGAACGTGGATGGCACAGCACCGCCACAAGAGGATATTTATGCTGCTATCTTAGAGCGTTACACCCATTGGACGGACCGTGCATCACACTTGTATGATTGGCACCATACAGACAGCGAAACCGAAACCGACACTGAGATGGAGCCCGCCACTCCTACCGCTGACGAGGAGAGCTCCACCCCCAACGGTGACGCTTTTCAGGATACTCTGATGCCATCTTCATCGTCATCTGGGCTCTCTCCCTCCCAGGACTCAACGTCCACAGGTCGTTCTGAGGACATTGCGCCCACCAGGGCGAAGCCTTCCCTCTTCAGATTTTACATCCGCGAGACAATCTCTCGTCTGGAAGAGATTGATGTTCAGTTGATGGACTTCGGCCGAGGCCGAGATGTTGAAATCTCCGCACGCGCTCTCACTTCTCTTGTCACAGAGGACTCGCCAGTGGTGACTGAAATCTCAGAGGAAACTCTCGAGCCTGTCCAACGTATTCGGTTACGTGTTTCGGATGCGTTTGTAGTTGAATGGGATCCTCAGATGCTGCTGTATTTCTTCGGCGCCGACGGCAAGGGCGAGGAAGCCCGGTGGGACAAATTCGAGCCTTATGTCGATCCTGAGACCTTAGCATCTCAGCAACGTCAAGCGGCTGAGGCAGCACACAAAAAGAAAAGGCCACTAAATTTAGATGATTGTCTTGACGAGTTTACCAAGGAAGAACGGCTTGGAGAGGATGATCTGTGGTACTGTCCACGATGCAAGGAGCACCGCCAGGCAACGAAAAAGTTTGAGATCTGGAAGCTTCCTGACATCCTCGTCGTGCACCTTAAGCGCTTTAGTAATTCACGATTACTACGGGACAAGATTGATGCAATTGTCGAATTCCCAATTGAAGGCTTGGATTTAGAAAATCGGGTGGAAGAACGTCGCGTGGCGAAGGAGTTGCAGGCCAATGGGGGAGATCTGGCTGGAACAGGGCTTGAACACGCCTTAGATGAGCCCCTTATCTATGACTTGTTCGCTGTTGATGAACACATCGGGGGGTTGGGAGGGGGTCATTACCGCGCTTATGCCAAAAACGATGTTGACAGGCAATGGTACCATTTCGATGATTCATATACGAGTAATGCTCGGCCCGAAGATTCAGTCGTAAGTCTATCGCACACAAACTATGACCAATGGACACTGATTGTCTTGCAGAATGCAAATGCTTACCTATTATTCTATCGTCGGAGATCATCGAAGCCTCTTGGAGGTGCCACCTATGAAAAGCTGGAAGCTGCAAGGTCCGCAGCTTCTGATGAGATATCCTATCCGACAGAAGAACCTGCTGCCACCGAACCCACCGCTTCGACCTCTCGTACGTTTCTTGGGCCCTTTATCGGCCCAGTTTTACCCGATCGCACCTCAACTCCGGAGGTTGGATTTGAGGAGACACTTCCAAGCTTTGAAGAATCCATCTTCGACCCGGTCGCCATTCCTCGCTCAGACAATGATGCTATTTTTCCTGGTTATGTCGACGATCGACGCGCTCCTTCGCCAAGTTCATCATTGGATGTGGACCGGGATTCTTCTGATCTCGTGGGTGGTAGCGAAAGTGATGGATCGCCTCGATTCTCTGTTGGCGTAGGTTCTGGTGGGGTTTCTCGCCTCGGACGGTCATCGGATTGGGGTTCGGAAAGCTATGTTAGGTTGGGACCGACTGACATCTCAGATGACATCCCTGACCCGTTTGAAGGCGAAACCGAGGAGTTGCAAAAAGTTGCCTGACAAGTAGCGTGCCAAGCTTGCACACAAAACATTTCCCTTGGCACATTTCGTCTGGACAGTTGATATGCTGTAAAGGGACTGCTGCACTTGCACCACAGTACTCTAGATAACACCTATGCTGTACAGAATTCTACAATAATCGTAATATATGTGTGTCCATGCATGTACGGATCACCGTATGAAGAATATTCGTTGCAGCTGGTGTCAGTTGGTTGTGCACAACTTAAGGAATAGTCAATTCATCATGTAGGATTTGCGGTACGATTCACGGATCCTTGTGCAGTCTCTGTTGAAAGGTTTGGCAAGGGATTGGAAGCACGAAAAGACCGCTCTCTTACCCCAGGGCCTTCGGTCCATAGGGCACTGTGACTTTGAGGAAGGAGTGGAGATCCATTTGAGCAAACAATGCATATGGAAGACATGAGAGCATTTCCCCCATACTAAGACAGTGATATAAGTCACGACTGATTAGCATCTCAAAATTGGAATATCGACGCACTTAGGGGACAATCGTCACCAGGAATTTTGCACTCTGGACAGCAGCTTTCATAGTTGAGTCGACAGATTCCGCAGAGGTCTTCCTCGGAATCGTCGTCAATATTGCCACCATCCTCTTTCCCTAAGTCCCATCTCCAAGCAGCAATGGCAGTCCACCGATTGACCTTGACTTTCATTTCGAGCCTGCGCGCAGAGGAGGGGGGACAGGACCCCGGCATACACCGAGGGAGCTCCGATCTAGGAGAGGGCCGAAAATCGGTCTGCGGGACGAGAGGTCTGACCTAGAGGAGGGCCAAAATTGGCTTTGGACGGAAAAATGCTATATCCCATTGAGGGCCTTTCGGGCAGGCTGGGATCAAGCCTTGACCTGGTAGAGGGCCGAAATCTGCCGAAACTCGACGGCCGTGCATAAATTAATGAAGGTGACAAGGCTTGTCGAAAAAAACTCAGCCGTCCTCAACCAGCTTCAACCTTGTTTTGCACTCCTGGACCGCTAGTGCCATCAGGACCACAAAAGAAAATCTATGGACTAGGTTCATTGACATCTGTCTCTGCACTTCCACCTGTACCTCATCCTGGTGTGCCGAACCTGAATGTTGTCCTTTGCCTCAGCAATAATCCTCCCGACGTCTTTTTCGTCCTTCACAAGAAAACAATTTTCCTTGCACAAGGTTAGTGCCCCATGCTTCCTTCATCGCGCGACTCTCTGATAAGAAATCAACCAAGTCATGATAATTTATCGAAATAATGACTGAAGCCTTCCACTGAAAGCGTCACCTCAATCGGGGCCCCATCCTATCTCAGCGTACGACTATTTTCGCCATTTCCTTTGTCGTCACAGGATGTTGGTTGCTTTTTCAACTTTGTACCCAACCAGAATGGCGCCCCAACCACAGCATTCGCTCATTTGAAGTGTTCTTCTATCTCTCAATCAATGCGACAAAGTTGAATGGAAACACAATGCGATTCCGTCAATACTCCACTCGCTGCGGATTGACACGTTAATTATTCCCGAGACAATACACATTGTGTATGAGAAACTCAAGATGAATGTTGGTACAATCAAAGTTGCGATCCGGAAGCTGCAGGAGGGTCTGTGGGAGGGCGTGTTGGATTACGGTAGATTAATAATTCTTGCACGAATATCATTGCTAGCTCAATTGTGGTAACGCTTGATGCCACCCAAGTGAAAAAATTTTTTAATGTCTGATCCGTTTGAGGGCCGAACTGGCGTTTTTCTGCAGGTCCGACTTGTCTGAGGGCCTAAATGAGACCGGGGGACTCAAAATCTGAGGGCCGAAATGGGGGTCTTCCGATCGGACCTCTAATGGAGTATGCCGGGGTCCTGGGGGGACGGAAAGACCCGATGTTGTTGTTGTTTATTCTGGATATTTAACCTGCAAACTGTAGGCTGCTCGTGAGAGCGCCAAGGGCAGGGGTCGAGATAAATACACAAAAATAAGGTGAGAAAATAAAGAAATAAGTCCGATTCGGGTGTCCTTAATCTCTCTGATAAGGCGTTGCCCAAATGCTGCTCCACTTTTGAGTTGTCGTGTTGGGTTGACCGTTTTTAGGTGTCGGTTTCACGGAAAGACCCGAGTGGTTAAACTCATGCGGTTAGAAGAAAAGAAAAGAAAGTACATATACCATCGTATCCAATGCTCTACTTCCACCAAAAAGATGTACTTTTTTTCTCAAAAATTGGCTCTGTTTTATACTTCCTGGGATTTCAATTTGAAGCCAGGTTTCAGCACTAGTTGTGTCGTTTGCCAACCTTCGGGGCCTTTCTGCGCTTGTCCGCTCTCTCTAGGGGAGTTATGCTGTAGCTGTTCTGGTTTCCGCACTGGCCCACATTCACATAGGTGATGCCACTAGTCACGAAGTCCGCTGACCTGATATCGCCGAACTTGCAAAGCGTGATTGAATCTTCTGGAACGGATCTGATCAGAAATTGTTATACCGGTGTGCAAGTGACTGGATCTCATTGACTGTTATTGTCCTAGGCAGGACTCCAGCCTATTAATGCCCTTCGAGTGACTGGCAAGGTAAGGGTCGCGAATAGAGGCTATTTCGAGATGAAAACATGCAATGATCACAAATGATCACCTCAATTCAGGCTATGAACATGATCGACAAAATCAAGAAAATAATGTGCCCTCAAAACCCCACAAACCCCGGGCCCCCTCACCACCACCCTCAACGGGAGCTTACCATGCGCCCATCAAAGTTCCCCCGTCACCTCTTCCTTTTGTTTGCTTGGCTCATGTCCCTAGTATGCGTCAACTAGGTGCGCCAATGAGTTGGGCAGAAAGCAATGTCTGGAGTTCTTGCCGATGCTGAACCGTCCATTTCCTCACGACCGTACCACTCTCAGACCCATTCGAGTGGACTCCTGCCTACTCAACAGCAGCTTCGCAAAAGGCGAGATGCACCTGCATGCGTTCGAACGCGTGCACTCAGCGGAGACACCGTAACGAACCCTTCCATATCGGCAATTCCGAACAATAGCCTAAAGCAGTCACCGCTCGGACAGTTGCGCGGAACAACTGTGGTTGAGGACAGTGAAAAAAGACGACCCATTGTTGGCGACAGGACCGCCTCTATCACCTCGGGGAACACCTGGGTCTCGGAGTGCGACGGACCTCGACCATTCCTAAGGAAGCGGCGCTACGTCGCAGAAGATCGACCTTCAATCTCTCTCTGCAAAACCCTTATCTGATCTGAGTAGGGACCAGAAACGATGCAGGAAATTCAGGATGAGGAGTTAATCCGGTTGCAGATAGCAAGGTCTAACGCTTGATAATGTATTTGGGACAAAAAGTGGCGGAAGATTGAGGAGCAGTTAGGACAACTGGTTGTTCCCAACAGATCGTTGGCTGAAACATTCAAAGCGTTTACGCATCTCGAGGTAGCCTTGAACGATCAAGTGTTCAACGTCGGATCGTCGAACCATGAATCTTTGTCCCCGCTTAAAGTCGATCGAACCGACTTCCGTTTGAATCGTTCCACATTCACGGAGAACGCGGACTTCTACATACAAGTCCTTAGGTGGATTCGTTAGACTGGCAGCGACATCTAACACATCCAGCACATCTGATCTGTAATCCATGATGAGTGCATTGTACTGTCGGAGGAAATCGACTTCATGGGGCGATATCTTGTGACGAATCTCTGGGTCGTTGAGGAGGTGAGGGAGTGCCCCATTGGAAGCCCAGAAGCTATCTTTGAGCCGATCAATACGGCTTGCGAGATATGAGAGTAGACAGCGTTTGTTATGTTGGACGGAAGAGTTGTAAATATGCATTTCGCACATAACTCCTTTTGAAGGCTCCGCGTCAGGATCCTTCTCCATACTCTCGGTGATGGCAGCTTGCATGTCCGCGTCGAGAGAGCGGATTTCACGCACGACGTTCCTTACGGTTTCGTCGTTGTAGTTTAGGAGGGTATCCAACGCCTGGGAACGCCGCGCTTCAATTATGAGAGACATTGCGGCATCGCCAAACATGATTTGGTATCCGTGATATAAATTTTGTTCGTCGAAACAAAACGGCTGGGTCCGAGTCGGCCTCATGCTCAAACGTTCAAACTCTTGACCCGTCGGGACTTCGTTGGCCCCATGTAGTATCATGCTGGGGTTTCCATTCACACTCTCGCTGTCGAGCACGGTGGAAAACTCTCGACTCTTTTCTGCCTCTGTTGAACTCGACGACTGCGCAAAGGGTGCAGAACGCCACTACACGGGGGGTCCGCAACGTCTCCACTGGTGGCTGCATCGCGCACAGTGGTGGGCTCAGCGCTTAGCACTTCAACTTTGGCCTCATCTTGGACTGAAGGCCGCGTATATACTATCTGCTGGCCTGGCTGCCCAGAACTTCTGCTGGTGTCAAAACAGGACTGAAACGTTCGGCATTTTCAGATGCCCTCTGATGGTTCGTACTCGATTCCGAGGTTAAATCTGGCCACTCTGGCCAACTCGGCGTTTATTTGACGATGCGGGAGACACTGGCCTGGCCATTAGGACATGGGCCGACGGCCGACGCATGGATGGAGGCACTTGCCTGGTAATCCTTCACTGGATTTTCACTGCGGGCTCTGACTCGAACTGTTCGGTTCGGCGTTCAGTCCTGGTTCAAACTGGTTGTCTGAGAACCACGGCACCCTGGTTGCGGCCCTTAACTCTGCTGGCTGGTCATGAGCGGGAGACACTGCCGCCTCCATCGGCGGAGGCAAGCTAGCTTCGTCTGAGTACGACTTGCTCTGTTTTCGTGTGCCTGACATGCGATGTGTCTCAAAGTCGAGACATGGACAAGCCCTGCGACTACTGTACTTACCTTGTTGAAGTTGCGGCGTTGTTGATCTTTTGCTACTCAGCTTGTGCACTATTAAGGATTGTTCCCTTGCATCTTTCCTCGTTCACGTACAACCGAACTTTCCCGCTTAGAGCATCTTGTAATTGACTAGCGGTTCATCGCTAGTTTCCTAATACGATGTAACCACATCATAACATACAATTTCCCCTTAGCTTTTTTTGGGCTTATTTTTGTGCTGCATCGCTCTTATGTTAGACCCAACTTGTGGTTTAACGTGGTGTGCTCAACCGCGGTTTACAATCTCTGTGGCAGACAGAGAGAAGAACATGCGCTCTAAAGAGATTGTCAGAAGTCGGCTTCTTCTGTAAGTATAATGCATATATTAGATACACTGGATATGACGAATTCACCCAAGACTTGTATATGTATGCAGAAGTCCGCGTTCTTCGTGAATGTAAGAAGGGGAGTTGGTTCGATCTGCTCACTTTAAACGGGACAAAGATTCACGACGATCCGAAGTACCTCGAGGTGGCGTGAAATTTTTGGATGATTCAGCTAACGATCCCTTGGTTCAACGCAGCAACCAACTGTTGTAATTGCTCCTCAATCTTCCGTTGCCCTTTTCCCAAGTCCATTATCAAGTGCATCATCTCCTTGTTCTCTACAATCGGATTGGCACGCTCCTCCTCATCTCGGATCTCCTGAACCGTTTCCGGCTCCTGCTCCAGATCAGAATGCTCCAGATCCGGTTTCTGCAAGAAGGGATTGAAGGATGGTCTTCTGCGATACAGCTCTGCCTCTTCAGAAAAGTTTGACGTCGCCCGCACTCCCCGAGCCGTATGTGGCCCTCGAGGTAATAGCGGTGGTCCAGTGGCTGACAATGGGTCATCGTCTTCATCGTCTTCCACTACAATTGTTCCGTACAACTGCTCGAGTGGCGACTGCTTCGGGGCACTGTTCAGAACGGCTGATATGGAAGGGTTCGTTACAGCGCCTCCGCTGAGTGCACGTGTTCGAA
>NW_024067357.1:0-45500 GCF_015039405.1 Cantharellus anzutake | reverse complement strand
TTCATGAGGGAGAATGTCCTGCGTTCGGAGACTTCTCTCGAGAACTTACAATCATTTTCGAGATTCGTCCGGCTAGCTAATACCTCGATCGGTGGACCATCGGGGGAAGATAGTGGGAAAAGCTGGAGGTGCTTGTGGCCTTGGCTTGCGCCACTCTTGACACCGCAGTTGAAGAACCCGAAAAAGGGTTTCCAGCGCGGGATGCGGCGGTGATGAGAGAGTAAACCGCTATCAGGTCCTCCGGAGTGGGCGGCGTTGATTGGGGCAAGTACTCTATACGCAGACATATTTATTTGGTTAATGGGGCTTTTGGGCGTAGTTTACATCGTACCTCACCTTTCGTAATAAGGAGGAAATGGTGCTTGACTACGCTGAACTTGGTGACTCTTGTAAGGTCCTGCACACTAGATTAGAAGCTACCATTCACCTGTACTTATTGAGCTAGTCATTTGAGATAATATCCTTTTTCAGGTGGTTTACGACATCGCCCAGGCAATTTCAGGCTCACCATAATGATATACTTCGAGTCATTTTCCCCATGGAGCTCACCCACTAGTAAGTCCTTTGAGTATGGTGGCTCAAATGGATCAGGCTTCCCCTTCGGCGGTGACGCGGAGAAGTGAGGTGTGGGCATAACGGGCTTGAGGAGCAGCGCTGGACATTTCCTTATCTCATACTGCACACGAGCAAAAGCATGCAAATCATCGAGAATGGGTGATCGGCGGATCATTGAGGTGATGAGCAGAGACAGAAAATAAATGAGCAGGGGTGCTAGCACACCTCTATCCGTGCTCTATGTGCGTCGACGTCGTGCTATCGTAGAAGAATAGATCGCCTCCAACGCCGCTTTCAAAGACGCTGGAGAGCTTTGCAATGATCTGGTCAGGGAGTAAGGACATTTTGGGTGGTATATTTTATCTCCCATCCTACGAATAAATCTTCTGCTGAGAAAGGCTGATACCGTGGGGGGAAGGGATAGGAAAAACCACGACGAGGAGAACGGTTCAACCTCCAGAAAGCGTGAGAAATGTTCATAATTAAGGAAACCGGCGCTTAGTATACAGTTATCCGCACGTGAAATTCGCTCAAAATTTTCCCGCTATTTCGGAGCAGGTCCTACACAGCGATTCTCCAAAATTCACATTATTCAGGTCCTCTAAAGCGTGCACTGCATCTCTCTCACGAGTCCTCCCTGTGCGGGCCTCTTGCACATTCCTGTGGCAGATCCTGTCCTGTGAACTTAAGCTATCTTCTCACCAAATTTCCATACCTCACACCCTGGCCTGTAATTTTTTAAACCAACCCGGCCTCGCCATGCATGTCGCCATGGGCTCTGTTTTACTCATCCGATACGGTTCCTGTATTCTACCTGGGTATCGTGCGTGCCACTGGCACTCAGCCGACGATATGACCGGTCTACTCAATGATGCCAAGGCTAATCGGAGTGTCCCGTATCACACTTATCCCAGGCTTAGCGAATGCAGCTTATCTATCCTTTGTCTGGGATGAATAAGGGGTGTAGTCTTCGGACATTGCCGGACTCCATGTCATCTCTGCCATTTAAACAATTCAAATTCTGCAATTATGATGTTTACCTGTTTAATCCAATGCGACTCACCCGGGTCAGGTGTTGTTTATCCACTCAGTGGAGTTGCCGAATTTGGGTTTCGGAACTCTGCGCCTTGATGGCAAATACCGAAGGGAGTCCTAAAGAAATACCGACATCCGAGAGCGGCATTTTTGCCGCGATATGTTGACAGGTGTGTACCGCCACAATGGATTTGCGTCAAAACGATACAAAAATACACTCACTCCCCCAAATTTACATCACGTGTACAACCCCAACGCAACCGTGGGAAAGTCGTGGGAGCTTGCCAACTTTCTCCTCTATCTCTAGAGAAAGCTCGATGTCAACTAGTGAGGATGTGAGATCAACGGCATATCGCCGTCAAGGTATGAGGCCAAAATTTTTTATATAGGTTAATCTAACGCGCGCACAAGGCCCAACCAAACGCGGTCAATCGGGCATCACGGTCAAGAAAGTGTACCTCTTCATTTACAATCTCCTGTCCACACTTGCGTGGTCCTACTTACTCTATGTTACGATCCTCCACCTTGCTGGCGTCATCCCTCCCCTATCACCATTCCAATCCACTGCCTCGGCCAAAGCATCGCTGCTTGTCAAGACCCTAATCAATCAGCTCCCTCTGACGCTTAGGAATGCCTCGCCTCTAACTCAGGCTAAAGCGAGAGTATGGGAAAACATTCCCTCTGAGGTTGTTAAGCCTTATTTCGAGAGGGCCACCACCCTATATGCTCGCATTGGACCAGAAGTCGCGCTTATTCAGACAACGGCCATCCTGGAGGTTGTGCATTCGCTCCTTGGGCTTGTGAGGAGCCCCTTTACTACGACACTCGCACAAGTGGCTAGTCGCCTTTGGACTGTGTGGGGCATTGTTGAGAGGTTTCCTCAGGTATTGGCGCTTCCCACGCATAGATGTCACGCTAGCTATAATAAATTCGCCGTCAGACCCACTCGAACCCTCTTTATGCATTGATGGTGATTGCCTGGTGCAAGGCTGAGATCATTCGCTATACTTTCTATGCATTGAGCATATTGGGCTATGAACCTTATTCCATCAAATGGCTAAGGTGAGGGCAGAGCTGCTTTTAGTGTCCCCACTCCTCAACTGATTCTGCCTAGGTATTCCGCGTACTACGTCAACTACCCTATTGGAGCGTCCTCGGAAGCTTTTCTCGCCTTCTCGACACTCCCACCTTTAACAACCATCTCGTGGACCCTTGATGAATATTTCCGCCTCATATTGTTCCTTCTTTGGTGGCCGGGTATGTGTCCGTTGTTTGATGATTGTGTATTCTCCCTCTAACGCATTGGCGGCCTCAAGCTCTACATGGTTTGATGTCATATATGTCGAGTCAACGGCGGAAGGTCCTCTTCGGCAAGACAAAGACGGCCTAGGCATGTGGAGTTGGTCTGAGTCGGGAAGAGTGCACCTTGATATGAATGTCATTATAACCATTTGCGATGCGGCAATACAAAAGTCATACAAAATTATATAATCGGGTACGTTGTGGAACAATGTGGCGCAAGTCATCAATGCTAATATGTGCGGAAATCGAACAACTGGTCGTTCATCGCCCACCACTCCTATATTAATTGGCTCCTTCGAATATCGAGTTATGAGTTGGGATGAAGCTCGATCAAAGTCAACACACCTTTTCCTTCCATATAATCTCTGAATATTGATCTATCAAAAACTCCTCCAACACGTTTCGCACTCCCATCCTCTGGTGGTGGCTCTGAAGGAGAAGTGATAGCATAGTGGCGGCTCTCGAAGAAATCTCCGGCGCTTGTGTTGGGATCACGTCGAGCCGGGTCGGGGGTAGGAGGAAGAGCAGCTGTCGATATGCGATCTACTTCCTTGGGTGACGGTGAGAAGTAATTGCTCTGCGCAAGAGGAGACGAGAAGGATGATGGCGTGCCAGGGGGAAGGGCGACAACTTCTGAGGCAGAATGTGGTTCGTCAAGGCCGTGCCCCTCCTCGTCATAGGCAGTCGATGGTCGAGATGAAGGTCGAACAGGAGCGGGTGTTTCAGTTACTATCAGGTTCAGGTCTTTCGGAGTAGCGCGTCCATTCTGGTTGTCGGTGGTATTCCAGTTCTGCTCAACCCAACTCGGTACCTGTCGACTTGATGATGCTTGTTCAGAGTTGAGCATACCCATCATAGGAATCGCCTCGTCTTTTTTCTTCCCGTTTCCATTGTCTGGAGGTGGAGGCGTAAAAGAAATCAAAAAGTTCCCTGGGCGAGATTTGACGACAGTATTCCCGTCTCCGCCTCGGCCGACATATGCTGTTCGTCGTACAGAGTTGTCATGAGCATCACTGAACACCCCTGATGGTTGTTTCCGAGAAAGTCGCTGTTTGCGAAGAAGGGCTCGTCGACGCTTCTTGATTACCCAATTTACAAACGATATCGTCCAAGCAATGCCAATGACCACTCCACAAATCTGAAAGGTAATCCGTGATTATGGAGTACTTCTGGAAGAAAGAAACAGCCAAGGAAAGACGTACTACGCCAGTAACGATCTGGAAAGCAGGAATCGAAGAAATGCTTCAGAGGTTAAGGACTCCACTTTGGTAACCTCAGGCTGTGGGTTGGCTTACAGGAGTTTTTGGTCTATCCCTCGGTTCTGGGTCGTCGGTAGAAGGAAACGAAAACTTGTCAGATGCGACCGTCATGCTCCTAAAGAAGTGTGCTAGACACTTGGAGGCTGGTCAACAAACTAGCGTGAGTTCGACGTCGTGAGAGTTAATTTGACAGTCTCCTGGTCACGTGCCCAACCGATGACCTGGACCGACGACGGGCGCTATTCCGTCATATTGTAATATCTCGGGCTCGGGCACTCCACCTTCAAACTCACCACCGTTCCTGGGCATACACTGCATTGAGAGAAAGGCGCTATAACCGCAGCCTCGTGTCTGTCGACTTTACTGGGAAAATATGAAAACGCTGCTTGCTTCACTCCCTGTAATACTCGGCGCCTCCCTCATTCACTGCACGCCGACATCACTTCGACCCATCAGGACACCTGCTCCCCGGAGTCCAGAACACCCCTTTAATGCCTCGATACGTCCCCTAGTGTTGTGGCATGGTCTCGGAGACTCGGCGAATTCTGAGGGTATGCAAGCGTTCGCTCAACTTGTGAGGGATGTCCATCCCGGACTCTTCGTTCACAGTATCTACCTTGAGCATACTGAGGATGCAGACCAAAAGGCTGGCTGGGTAGGTATCCTTCAGACTCTGCAAAACTCCCCTCCACGACTGCTGCAATCTGAAGTAAGAACTGATAAGTTCTGGGGATTAGTTCGGAAATATCTGGGAACAACTGGGAATTGTCAGTGCTCAGCTAAGCAGTATTGCGGAGCTTGATGATGGGTTTGACGCTATTGGCTTTAGTCAGGGTATGATCCTTCCCTTCACTGAACTAAAGATGAGTTGATACACTGCCTTGTGCGTGTTAGGTGGTCAGTTCCTCCGTGCCTACGTTGAGAAGTACAACAAACCTCCTGTCTGCAATTTGATTACGTAAGTATGGCAGACGGGCCGCCATAACATGAATCCTTATGTGCGGATCAAGGTTTGGGTCACAACACATGGGTGTTGCTGATCTCCCTGTGTGCCGTCCGGGCGACTTATTCTGCCTCCTCGCTCGATCCATTGCGCGCCGTGGCGTGTATTCCACCCACGCTCAGACTCATCTCATTCAGGCTCAATATTTCAGGGACCACGCACGACTGCAGCTCTATTATAAACAAAATAAATTCCTAACATCAATCAATGGGGAAGTGGAGGAAACCCGTAACGAGACGTTCAAGAAAAACCTCTTGGACTTGGGGAACTTTGTGATGATTCTGTTTGACCAGGACACCACTGTCGTCCCTAAGGAGAGCAGTTGGTTTGGTTCATACGTCCCACCTGAAGACGGTGATCGGAAGGGGCCACGTTGGGGAGAGGAAGTCCTTCCAATGCGGGAGCAGTCGTTATACAAAGAAGATTGGATTGGACTAAGAAAAGTAAGAAATTTGTCTCGACCCTGTAGGGTCAGATTTCTGACTACATCGCTCACAGTTGGACGAAACTGGACGTGTAACGATGATTACTTGCGAAGGAGAGCACATGCATATCTCGCGCGAATGTTATCTGCCTATCGTCGAACAGTATGTCGGCAAAGTTATGGAAGCTGATTCCATCAATGGAGGCCTAGTTTCGTCACAAGGGGGTTTGATAATTCAACATTGATATACCCTGTATTCACCACTCGCTTCTACATCAATCCACTATTCAGTCGCCTCATCCATGAAGCGTTTTCCTTATCCGTAGCGACCTCCGAAGAGAACATTTCAGGCCGTTCGCGCAACCCCGCAAATCGATCGATTTGTGATCATGGGCCGGTGGAAGCCCCCTCAATCTCCCTAGTCAAGGGATACAAGTCTACTACAAGTTCACCAAAAGGAGTTACTTTCATTAGCAACTTTGGAAAACAGAACTTCCCTTTCATCGGTTGCTCCGCTGATAGAATGTAGGGTGGATCGGATTTGCGTGCGTGGCCGGTGCAGCATACAGCTTAATGATCGCTAGGATTGCGATATCTTAAACCTCCAAAGGAGCTGTAGGCAGACAAAAATTGACCAACACGGCTTTGATGTAACCAATCATCCTATTCACTCCCTTCACACGTTCAACGACATTGATAACCAGTTTTAGCTTGTTGCTGGAAGGAGCTAACAAGACTGACTGCAGTGGATTCTACCCGTTTTCCAGGAAGCGAGCTATGCCATCTTGCTCTTGTTGACTCGCGATCTCAGATCGAGTAAGTCCATATCATCGGAGCTCTAAATGGTAACCTGACGTACTAGCTGGCCTTCACCTCCACTTCACCTTCACTTCACCTCCATGCATAGTACACGAGGGCCCCACCCGCCTTTGTTCATCTCATCATACCGAGGACAAACTGAAAGAATTCGAGTTAGTTTTCAACTCAAGGTAATCGTACAGCCTATTCCTTATCTGTATTCCAAATGAATCTGATCATGAGCTCTACCCCCTGAGTTGGTTAGTCGAAGAAAAGCTCGCGGCGTATTCCATCGCAGCCACTGGCGTTCAATGTACGTATTTTAATCTCGGGTGACAAGCTAATGCAGCCGAAACCTCAAAGTAGCTGACATCGCCTATCACACCGCCAAATATGCGCGTAAAGTCTAAGCGGGACACCGCTTCAGGTACCCTCTTCACACCGGGTTCCTCCCTCCATTTACAACACAGCAGCACCCTCAGAAGGGCTGCTGTGAGGACAATTTCCCACCGACACCCCTGTACCCGCTCAGCGACGAGTGTAATGAAGCTCTAGTGACAGAATTAGAGGCACGGCGGCATACGCTGATTGGCCATCTCTCGGAGCTTGCCGGCCAACTCTTGGCGAAGGATCCTCTATCGGTGAGCTCAGCCCTTCCTCCCTCTTAAGCCCGCTAGCATGCTGTGTATCACTCTCCCCTCACAGACCAGCATCATGTGTTTGAATTTTCTATGGGCGCTTATTCTGGTCCTATCACCTCGTACCCGTTCTACTTCCTGTCAGCGGCGAGAGGTGATCGGTTGACGCCGGGTTCACAACGCAAAATCGCGTGGCCCATTGATTAATGTCGCTCCCCCCAGGCTTTCATAATAGCCATGTGCTAACGATTCCATTGCGATAATGGTCAGGGGAAATTCCCATTAAATCCAACCAGTTTTTGCCATTACCCACGCCCTTGCCGATCGTTGTATCCATCCTAGACGTCCAGGGGGAAGGATGATAAGTAAATAAGTGGAATATCCCTGATTGGTCCCATTGCGCCGCTGTACTTGTCTTCTCAGGCCTTGCACTCTGATGTCCCTCTTCCGTTCTTATCCGCAGCCTTGCACTTAATAGTGCTAGTCTACACAATGCTTACGTTAGTAGGAAGATCCGTACTAAAGGCGTTTTCGCTTCACATGATTTATCGAGTAATTGGCTGAGTTCACTGCAATGACCGAAAGGGGCGGTGTGGATCACACTGGGGATTCGCCACCGCCTGCTTCATTGTGGTTGAGAACATTAGACTTATTTTTATTTTCACCCCATCATTCATGCGGAGACACCTGTGATTAGAAGCTAGAAACAACTCCCTAATAATGCCCCCTTTCCCCTTGTGCCTGCAGACTCAACCGTCAAGTGAAACAAGATGATTTGCTTCATCCGAGATAAAGTCTGGTCTGGAAGGGGGAAATATCTCAGATTCCTCAGAGCGGGCGCCACCATGATGACTTTGCCGAATTTCAAGCGAGCACGCAACGTCCGTGCTCTCTGAATTTGAATTGGCAGTTGACACAGCCCCACTCGCTGAATTTGAACGCACAAATTACGTGACGCCTCAAATCTGAAGATCTGCGTCCCGGTTTATCACAGAAAGCGTGTTTGAGGCGTTACAGAAACGCAGGAAAAAAGACAGAGAAAAGTGTCATCGTGCGGTGTTGGAGGGGCGCCGCTCGGTCAGAACACTCATTCCATTTAATCTAGGGCAAGGCCATCGATTGACAAAACAGGATATTAAAAGTGGTGATCTGCAGACCATTTTTACGACTACTTTATCCCGGATTCGAAATGAAACTGATTTGCATACGTTATTTTTACAGCAATAGAACGGAATCAAGGCCGTTCAGAGGGCTTACAACATGTACCTGTAGATCATGCAGCATGGCAGCCGAAATTTCACAACTGGTGTAATCGTAATGAAGTGGGCGGTTATATGCGAAAGATGCATGTCGAGATGTTTGGTAGTTACAATAGCCGTCCTGAGGGATAACAGCTTGGATTTACATAATGAAATAAACTTCTATCGTCGATGGTTTACCCTGCACCAGATGGGTGTCCGAAGCCGAACGTCAAGAAATGCGACAAATTGAGTATGCAAGAGAGCAGATGCGGAATGCATGTGACCAAGGAAGTGTATCCACCGCCAGAATCCAACAAGAGATTGTGATATAGAAATTGTGATTAAGTGGGTCGTTGCGGAGGGCAGCCGCGAATGAGGGGCTGAACTGGGTTTAGAAGAGCAAAGATGAAGGGCTAGACTTGATGGGGTCCACGTAACGTCATTCCTCTGAACATCACATCAGTGGTTCTGTGATGCACGGCACAGACTCGCCCGTGCAACGATGAAAGTCTGGGAAACATGACACTCCCCGGAAAAACGATGCACAATGATGAGGGATCAAGCGCGAGATAGCTGCTTTCCTTCGGTTTCAGTGTCAAGCTCATCTTCAGAAGAAGTGAAAATCGGCGAAGGACGGCGATCGCGGTCCCTGAAGTGGTGGCGCTCACGAGCGGTGTGGCTCGCCCTGGCTTCATCCGCAGCCCACTCCAGTTCAAGCTCAGAGGTGGTCGCCATAGTGGTGGACGATGCTTGCGACGACGAAGGAAAGCGAGACCGTCTGTCACTTCTGGTGTCAGTCATCCTGGATGTCCTAGTCGAATCTGCGCTATCAGCGTCTTGTATATCTGCCACGGCCCTTCCGCCACTGTTCGGGTCTTCATCTTCTCCGCCTTCGCCGTCTGCCTCGGGGTCCCCTTCTTTCCGCATGTGAGAAGCTTTGGATCGTCTCTTGCCGCGGCTTGACGAAGAGTCATGGGTTCTCGCGTGGCGGCGCATATTGGAGAGGACCGAAAAGCTGCGACCACAACCAGGAGCGTTACACACGAATGCTACAACAAAAGCATGTAAAGACATAAGATATAAACAGAGGAAGAGGGATCGCTTACGCTTTTCACCTGTGTGAATGTTCTTGTGGATCTGATGCCGCAGCAATACATAAGCGTTCAACTTTGAGTTATCCATTGTCCTTTTTGTCACAGCATATAGACGTACCGCTAAGCTGCTAGGTCTATTGAATGTTTTGTGGCACCAGCTACACTCATACTTCTGTCCGGACCCTGAGGCCTCCTGAGCAATTGCAATATCCATCAGATTACGAGTAGGTCGCATGTTGATTTGACTCGTGTGGCTCCCTACAACCCCCTGACCAATCGGATTACTACTACTGACCCTCCATTGTCCAGAGGATGTGGAAATCACGGGGGTCTTCGCATAGGCGAGTCGGCCCCCTGAGTCCTCGCTCCTGTCCGGTTGTTGCCTACCGGTGTATGGTGCCGAAGTCGAGTCGGCTCGTGGTCGACGGGCAAGAGGAGGGGGAGATTTTCGAATGTCGGCCGAACGCACGTCATGAAAGCCGCCTCCATCGGGAGCATGGCGTGAATCGGAATTGGAGTGAGTGAAAAAATGATCGGAGGAAGTTGGGCTTTGTTGGTCTCGATAACTATGCGACTGATGGGGACGAGCCATGGGCCCATCTGGACCGTGGCTTTGAGGGTTATCGGTCAAGATTGGACGCAAAGTGCTGAAAGATCTGTGCGGGGGTGAACGAGAGTATGAAGATTGGGAAAGCTCCTCCGGAAGTAGCGCGTGGTTCGATTGAGTTGGATTGGGTATAGGAGGTTGCATCAAGCGCGGATTCGAGGAATATGAAGATCTGTGGCCAGGCTGTGGATGCGTCTCAGTGGGGCGGAGGATCGGATTGAGGGAAGCCGAACGAGGATCCTATCATGATGTAGGATACCAACGCAATTAGGCTCAAGCCATTCGCATCGCCCCAGAGATTCAAATCTCACCTGCACAATTTGTATCTGACGACGATTCACATCCCCGAGGTCGTCTAAGGAAATGTAAAACTTATTGTTGACTACCAGAACAACAAGCTGGATACCTGTTGGGCCCAGACCAAAGAGCGTTCGGATCGAAGGTAGCGATGCGCCCGAAGGCGGCGGGTCGTGCTGGGTGGTCTCATTGGTAGACGGCATCTCAGACTCGAGAGGCAGTGGAGAAGGGGTCAACTCAGATGACCAGGGGGAGGATTTGCATGGCGGAAAGGAAAAGAACTGTGATAGGGAGCGCGCCCTAATTTTTAATGCCTTGCTTTATAAAAGAGTCTCGGAAGCTGTTGAGGTAAAGAGATTCAGCTTCTGCGAGGCAAGCATTTAAAGAGCTCAGAACTCCCATACACTAGCGATTATGATACCCGATGACCACCGCCGACACAGGGAGCGTGTGCACATCTCAAAAAATTTGTGAGGCCCCATGGACCCAGATAATTCTTCAATCAAATGAAATGAAGAGGATCTGCAAAGGGTTGAGACTGAATTCTCCCAGCCAGTCAGTCCAAGAGGTTGATGAAATTCTAAATCTCTTACAGAAGCAGAGCAACGATCAGGCAGCATGAGAACGCTTCTTTCGGTTATGCACTAGTTGAAAGCCTTATGCATCGGGCTCTGTGACACGTGCAGGGCAGTGCCGCGCGCTTGCTTTCGGCACATCGTTCTCATCCCTTTTCAAGAAAAGTAGATATCGGCGTGTTTGCGAACGTATGTTTCTCGCGAAAAAAAAAAACCAGCAGAGATAATCCTAGAAATGTCCCTTTTCCAGCAGGGCCACACTGCCTTATTGAGGACAATGCGTGGATCTGTGATCCACTCGCGACAAATTGGGCCAGCGCCGAGTGGACATAAAGGGGACAGCTGACATGATATGCCCAAGTGCCGAATCCGAAATGCAAAACTAACTAATATCCACGCCCAGGCAACTCATCTGGACTTATTCAAACCAAGGGATCGACACAGGAATAAATTACCATCCACTCCGCGGTCCTGGCACAAAGAAAGGCGGATTGCATGTTCCATCAAAAAGCAAAATTCCCTCCTTCCGTCGGCTATTGCACTATGATTTCTTGAAGAGGCTGCATATAAATCGGTGGATTGTGAACAAGGGGCAATCATTGACAAGCTCCAGATTTAGATGTACAATTACTCAGCCAGTATGGCATCAAACAAGGGTTGGTTAGAGAGTTGCTGCACGCGTACATTTGGTTGGATATTCAAACGTCCATCTTTGACACATTCCATCAGGACTTGCTCCATTCCCGGAGATTAGGGAACGAAGAGGTCGGATATTGCAAGCGATTGGGCGTCGAATCCAAATGGTGGCCAGCCTCTGCGAAAACGTTCGCCACCAATTTGACCAGGCTTTCGCCTGGCACCTCCGCCTTACCTTCGCCAATCTCCATCCCGTTTCGCACGCCATGGTCCTTATCGCCTGAAGGAAAAAAAAGGAAATGGTAAGTGCCGAGAACACAACGGACCCTCGAAGGGTCGCAGAGGCGGTGATTAGCACAGCTGCACAAATGAACATTGTGATTACGAACCGCTTAGTTCCCAATACATAGCACCTGCCAATCCAGAATGGACAATCCACCCTGCCTTACGGCGTGCAGCCCACTCGTCATCAAACGTAATCAGCTCGCTCTTAGTTGTATCATAGCTCCAGCTCGCCACCTTGGCTTCGTCATGAAATACATCGGATCCAGGCTTGGGTAGTGCTCTGTAATCGTACACCCCAGCCTCCCACGAGCCCTGGCCGATACCGTTGTACGGAGATCCAGGGTCCTTAGTGTTAAGGAAAGAGCGCCCGTAGAGCGGAACGCCTATCACCATTTTTGAGCGCGTAACTCCGTGTTGTTCGTAGAAGTTGATGGCTGTGACTGTGCTGAGCCCTTCGCCATATAGGTTAGCTTGGTGTCCGGAGACAGAGTCCCAGGATCCAGCGTAATCTGAGGGCCCGCGTGATCACGGGTGGTGAAAAGAAGAAGCAGAGATCTACCGTCAGGAGAAGCGGTAAAACAAGACACAAAACAGTCACCATAAGCCTAGAATCGTATGGAATCCAACCCATTTTCTCAGAACAATGAGAAGCTGAAGCTAACGAAGTTTCGCTAATAGAGCGTTGCGTACCATGAGATTCCAGAAATCCAGATGGCAATCCATTTCCGCAATGTGCAACTTTTCATAGTTGTGAGCGCCACATGGAGCTGCTATCGTCAATGCGAATCGGCCCGTGCCGCTAATCTTTGTTGAGAGCTTATCAAGCCCTTCCCGGAGTTCTCGAAGGAGATCTACGTAACCACGCGCTTGGGCATCGTTCTGTGGATACTCGTAGTCGACATCCAGACCGTCCAGACCGTAATCCTCCACAAGCTTAACCGACGTTTCCACAAATCGGGCTCGCAGTCTAGGTTCTACGACAACTGGATGGAATGACGGTGAATATGTCCAGCCGCCGACACTGAGCAAAAGCTTCAGGTGGCGATGTGTTCTTTTCATGAGGTAGAATTGCTTAAAGTTACCAAAGAGGTGCGATGCGGGTTCTTCCCATGAATCGCCAGGGTAATGGATGTCTTTGTCTGACCATACATCACTGAGGACCACCTCTCCTGAATCAGAGCGAACATTCGCGAATGCATATAGAATGTGGCTAAAGGACAATCTAAGAATGGCCTGAATGCGGTTTGGTCACCGTGAAGAAGCATACGTGAGGCACTGGGCAGGGACCAAAGATGGCGGATATTTGCGCCCATATATTCCCCAGTTCTACCAGCGATGCACGCACTTAGTTGTGAGGAGATTTTACGCCAGAACTGGCGTATGAAACTTGTCATGGCATACCGTAAAATATCCGACGTTCAACAAGCCGTTGGCGGGCATATGATCGATAGTGTTATTTGGACGCGCTTTACAATATGTCTCAGTCTCGGCAGATCTGAAAGATGAGAAGGGCAAAGATGGTGGCCGATAGATATCCCACTGAAGACGATGAAGGATTACAAAGCTTGCGAGAAGCACCCCAACCACGAGTTTGATCCGAAAAAAATCCACTTTGGGAAAACGGATCCGATGAAGGCCAATAGGGGATCTCTGGCAACTAGTTTTGATCAATGGAACCAAAACGACGTTGTCAATGCCGGAGCGAATCCTGAGAGTTAGCACAAAGGGTGTCACGTGGAAGCTCACGCCGAATTTAAATTCAAGCCTCAGGTATCTTCGGACGGCCACCTCCTTGGGCAGCAAATCCTTCATTCAGCAGCATCGCAAGCTTGAGAAACTGCTGTGTTCACGCTTATTTGCGATGGGATAGTCCCTTTCCCTTTTGAACAGATAAAGGCGTTTCAGGGCGCTGTGTAGTCCCCCATGATTTGGAATAATCCTGCTTCTTTGAATAATTCTATATGCATGCTTCAGGTTCGATTCCGTACGCATCAGTTACCATCTATGGCGCACCAGTGCTTTTCACCCTCAGAATAACGTTTGCCACGTTTACATGCCGGTGGCGGACGCCGCGGAAGCGACCCTCACTGAGATGATCAGTCGCTACTGCTTAGCTTTTGTTGGCGGGCACGCAACTGTTTAAAGTCTATTCAGGCGAATTATAGGCATGTTCATGCACGTCTATCAGGGGTGTTACATGAACGAAACTTCCAACTCTGCCCGATCGATGGCATTTTAGGGCGATCGATGGGCGGGTCTTGTAATTTACCGAATTTCTAGACCGGCCCTGCGGCGAACCGGTTATGCCTATTCTGCTCAAACCTTGATCTTGACACGATCAAGGAGCATGGCCCATGGCTTCAACCAACTCCTACCCACCTTCATTCGCGCTGTATAATGTGTCGCGTAAGGAATCTGATCTCCCCTAGGCTTCGGCGATAGTTTCCAGGGATGTTTCGGTCCTATCGAATTTAGCATCTAAGATTCTACTGAGTATTCTTTCTGCCTCCTACGGAGATCTCCGTTGTACAATAACTCCAACTAGGCTCAGGCTTCTTTGCTCTCAGCCGGCTTCACGTCCATGAGGCAGGCCGGGCGCGTCCCTAATTTGTCGTGGCGGGTGGGAAGATAAACCGACATTCTGGATGCCTCGGATCCCATGCCCGCAGAGCCTCTATGGAGGGCGCCTGGCTTTCGGGACTATGCGGGCTATTTACCCCGAGCACTGACCTTTGCAGAGTGATGCCTGAATGCGGCCTTTCTCAGTTTTCCTTTTCAATGGGACACAACGGCGATGTCTCCCCACTACTAGGCTAGGTTTGGGCTGCCCTGAGGCCAGACACGGATCAACGTGGACGATCTGCACCCATTCAGAGCTTGAAACACCCACACGCTGATCATTTATGGGGGCGCAAGTCCGCCATTTGAAAAAGCCCAAACAGGATTCTTGCAAATCCCTCATACATGACATCGGAATTGGACTATTTTACCTAGAGCCATTCAAATGATAAGTCCCGCGAGAATCCCAGACCTAAATCCAAATCTGATGAGTTTTCCGAAGCAGAACTAGGCAGCTAAGGGCCTTCGCACATCTAGGGAACAACGGATCCCACCTTAGTAGGTATATGGAAAAAGCCAAGATATGCACACCCCATCACATATCATTCCCAACTCCTAGGAGATTTCATCGATCGCTCTGGCTCATCGCTTGGAAAGTAGGTGGCGGCGGATGGTATGGGATTCCATTCTCAACTTTCAAGACGGACGAATGTTCCAAGTGGCGGCATTCCACAATTTGGCGGTTTGGAAGCTTTCCAGGGTCTACCGTGCCCCTTTCTTGGTGATCGGAAAGATATCCGTGATGGCCGAGACGGATCACGGCACTAGGAACGTCCGTGCTAGGCGTATGCCCCCTGGATGTGTGGCTAGGTGTCGTCAGACGCAGTCGCAGGATCGAAAGGTTAATCCGCACGCCATTAGGGATGCGCTCCAACCCCTTATCCGAGCTGATCCGAATTCGCGTGTGCTCTATCATTGATACTAACGACTGCCCATGGTGGCTTGCAGCAGGTGGTCAATGGCAAGGGTCAATTTCGCCAAAATTATGAGGGGGCCACCTTGACTGGGCAACCTCGGGCTACTACCCCCATCTCGTCGTGAAATAATCCAGCAAATCCTAACAGGAAGTACCGTAACAGCCACACGAATATGCGTGTACGCAACTGCAGAAAGCATCCCATACCCATACACTTCTCATTTCGAATCCACAACTGGTCCTATTTTCGTGTGTTTCCAATTTCCATGATCAGAGTTTCTTTCATCCCCGCGGGGATAACGCTTGCGTCAACCCTCCTCTTCATTTGGCGCAATGTTAGGGAGCGAGTGAAGAGAAGCGCATAGGAATGTTGTATTGCAGCGGATGCCCGGCAGAAGTCTCCAAGTTGATGAATACTCCCGAATGGAACCATGTTCAACGCGTTTATCGAATGCAAAGAAAACAATGCAGCCCATGGTGTTATCCTATTTTTCTAAGTAAGAATTGAACAAATTCGTTGCCTTGTGCAACGTCCCAATGATGCAGTCCTTCGCTGGTTTCCCAAAGGGACCCAAGAAGCCGTTGATTCTCCCCGTCGAGCGTGACATTACCACCTGATCCCTTCATCGATTCTCCTCCATCTCACCCTGCAAGGCCAGGAACTGGCGTGTCGATACAATTGGGGTGCCGGTGTCTTGTGACGAAGGATGATCCAGGAGGGCACCCCCCCGCGCGATCGATATGGGCCTGCCAACCTCATCGTCGCTATTCTGCATGCGCTGAGCGAGACTATTCACCCAAAGCCTCGGCCCAGCGCTAAAAGAACAGCAGATAATGACCGGAACACACGGCGCATACGTTCTGGCGCCGTCGTTGACCCCCTGCCTCCCCCAAATCTCCCCTTCTGTTGAAGTCAGTAGAAGGACGCACAAACCCCTGGCTAGATCACACAACGGATTGCATGGCCAGCAACTAGCCAGTCGGTTCCGTTTGAGAGATTTGACCTACCAGCCCACTAGGAGCAATTCCCAGGACGCCTCAGGATGGGGATAAAGTGGTCTCTTCGACATACCTCAGCCTCATAATGCGATTAAGCTCGCCTTCTGATTGCACAGGATAGCTGGTGTTTCGCGCATCCCAACATGCTCTTTCTCAAGACTTTCCCCCACCTCGCGCCGGGTTGCCTTCGTCGATCACTTCGCTGCAACTAGAAGAGTGGGGCGAAAAAAAAAAGTAGGGATTCGCCTCTTGTGCATGAACCCCATGCGTGTCATCGGACGCTCTGGGCCATGCCTTTGACGGGTGGACCTCGCTCAGATCCGGTGGCCCGATGCCCGTAAGTAGCTGGATGGAAGATGGGCCCTTGCCACGAGGCTCCCCCCTTTCTTCGGGCGGTCCTATGGTTCGCGGCGTACCCCGTTCTCCGAAAACGACCACCCTTGCAGAAGCTTCCCGCCCAATTCCCTCCATGGTGCCCCGGGTTAGTAGCTGTCTTGTCGGACCCCATCACTCTCGATAAAATTGGACACCTCGCCTCCATTGAAGTCCTGGCAATATTCACGATAGCCATGATCAAGTTCAGTTCCTTTGGCCTTCCCCTTCACCATTCACTTTCCCCGTTGCCGTCGTCCATTCAATCTCATCGGCGGCACCAAGCAATTGCGAATTTCCCCCTTCTGTCAACTCTGGGGATTCAGGATTCAATCTTGTTTCATGCAAGTGCTGGCCCTGAATGCGACTTCTGGGGATTCCGACGACTGTTCTTGTTTATCCGTTGGGTCCGTGGCCATGGTCTAATGAAACACCGATCCAGGAACTTGATAAGTAAATTATTTCCCTCCACGCTTTAGGCATACAATCGAGCATATGGATCGGAGGAATCACAGCTTCAGCGGAACATCGTGTTCGTCGTCTGAGTACGCGACTGAATTTCCCAACAGAACCAGAACCTGCAAAAGCGATGAATGCTATTAATTGTTTCCCGCTGAGAGTTGGTGTTCGCCGCCAGCCCGGAGAAGTGGCCCTGGAACCTTTCCGAAGGGCAGGATGGTCTCCGTCACTATCTGTCAGATCGAAAGAGAAACAGGCTGTTCCAAAGCCAAAGCGAGAGACCCCTGTCGATGTATTTGGGCTGCTGTAGTGTAACTAGATCGGCAGCTGTATCTGACATGGATGGGGGCTTGATATGTGCTATATGCCTAATGTTCGATCATTTCTTAGGGAAAAGTGACATTGTCCGTTTCATTGTCCGATGTTGGGGGCATGGATTAGAGAGCGAAAGGAAGCAGAGGCCTTACTTATTCGGGATATGTATCCTAGGAACTGAGAACAATGTTGGCATGGTGCGATAGGATCAATGATTTATGCGCACGCAGGTAATGGACACAAAATCCCGTAATTTTCCGAATGAGGGAGTTTGATGGAGGTCAGACTCTCGGCTAGGGGATGCAGATCGCTTCTATAATGGCGGTCAACGGCTGTTGGAAGGGGGGAAATGATATTGATGCGCCAGAGGTGCAGGCGGAACACGCGCTTTTAATTCTACAGCTGCGAGATAACTCCTTCCAGAGTGTTCTGCATTAATTGCATTAACTCGCAACAGTAGAAAGCTCGGGACACCAGAGAAGCAGTGCAAATATCCACCCGGGCCCCGGGGGGGTAAAAACATACGTTCAATAATGCCACCAGACAATTTCTACACCAACAATGTGCTGCTGTTAATTTGAGCTAGAGAGACGAGATGTTTTTTCATGGCTCTGCAACGCAAACGAGCATGGGATTCAGGATAAAAGTTGAGTTTGAAGAAAGCTACCCCCACCAGGGTGTTGAAAATCCTCATCTTCTGTCGCTGATAAGAATTAATTGGGCACTTCTGCTCCTTGAGAGCGCCTGCGATCTTGGAACTACGCCTAATGGGACTGATATTTTCAAAGACATTGTCACCTACCAGGCTGAAGCCTCCACCGCTATGGTGGGTAGTTGTTGGGTGGCGGAGGGCTCGGCCATTGTGTTAGCGGAGCTAGAACGTTACTCGCGCGTCCGGTGGGTCCCTGACCAGATGCTTCCGAACGTGCTGAACGTGCTGATCTACAATATTGGCAACATGCAAGTGGGCCCAACAATTCAATTGGACAATTGAACACAATCCGACGTTTACCCGACTGGGGATCGATTCAGCCAGAACGTACCTCATTGTGAAAAGAGGGGCTACAAACTCCGGGGGGTCATCCATGGCCCAGTACCGTTGCATTCGCATGGGCAGAACTCATCCTTTAAAATGCAATAGGGAAATGCCCCTGGTGAACAAATCTTATTCAGAGTCGCACCATCGATGGTATCCATGCCTGCCTTGTGACCACGCCATCGACGAGCACATGCACATGCAAACTTAAGAATAAACGGCATTGTGCCAGAACAAGTAATGTTGCCGTTTCCTGCGGCTATGCGAAAAAAAAAGGAACAAATATCTCCGTGGGGAGACAGCGTTACTGTGTGAATGAAAAGAAGCAGACACAGCTCTACTTGTGAACGTTCTGACTAAATAAGAGGAGCGTCAGGGCGGGGACAATTGAGCTGACATTATTTAGGAACACCTACGAGAATTCGCCCTCGATATTGCCTGCTGGGTAATATTCCTGATGGACCAATAATTGTGAGTGTTTGATTCCCGCAGAAGAACCCCATTTTTTTTTTCCAACTCACGCAGGCGTAGAATTTGGCGGGCTAAATCGGTGGCTCCAGTGAGCGAAGGGGGGGCTTATAACCGCGAATAACAATGTACTCACCCAAGAGTCAGAAGGGAAAATTGACAAATCACAGCTATGTACCCTGCAACCAATTTGCCTAGTACTATTCCACACCATTTGAGTATAATGTGAATACTAAAATCCCTCCGTGTCAGTATCATTGTTGACTGCATGTCGCACCAACGCAATCACCTGTGGATTGGATGGGTTATAATCCGCTAGAAGGAATGCAGTCATTTAGTCTGGTGGTCAATGACTACTCTTCATGTCCATACTTACGCTCTTCATCACTCCAAAGCTTCATGGCCGCTGGAATGGGGAAGTCACCGGTTCCAGCGGCCTAATGGCACAAATGAGCCGGGATCGGACTTAGAATCATTGAACGTCGTAGTATGCGACTCACTAGGTTTTCCCCATAGGGTCCGACCGCTCCTTCGCTGTGCTCCCACACACCTGGATAGCAGTACTTGCGTCAGAGGCGTTGCAAAATCTCGAAGTAAAAAAAAAAACTCTCCCCCACTAACACTTGTTAAGCCAAGTTTGCGCAGCGTCAGCTAATGTCTCATTCCATTCCAGGGCCACAGCTTTATGCTTGTTCCTAAGGTCATTGTGAGCCTTGAGATATGCGGCGATATCGTCTGCTGGAGTGGTGCCGCCGGCGTTGTTTGTTGGTGGGGAAGTAGAAGTAGTCCGTGGACTCGATGAAGAAGAACTGGGAGTCGCAGCTGGAGTTGGCGTATAGTAGCTAGTAGAATCATGGTGTCGATGAGGAGTCAAGGTGTGATGAGAAGAAGCATGATGAGAGGAGGTGTGATGAGAAGGGGCACCCGATGTAGCATTATACTCTGAACAGTGATGGTGGTGGTGGTGCTTGGAACACCTTGCGGCTTCTGGCTCCTTGTCGGCATTACCTGCACGAACCTTTACCATCCTGTGAGGCGAACGATAACCTGGGGCTGCACGACCATCGTGAAACGCAAGGGAGAAAGTTGCAAAGAATGACAAAAGGATACTGAAACGAACGAGTATGGAATGCATCGTTAATTTCGAAAACAAAAAAGGGTAAGGACAGGTGGTTCTTCTGCGTTAGACCAGCACAAAGGACGGGTTCCGTTCGTTTATAATGTTGTAAGACCATCGGACAGGACAATGTTGCCATGTGCAAAACCATTACTGCCGGAGGCCATGACAACTGTGTAACCAGGTGTGCCATCGTGCTGATGTATGAGAGAACATCAGCGGTTCCTCCAGATTAAGGATGTCACTAAGCGTCTAGCTAGGGAACAAAATGGTGGGAAAATTGCGACTGCCAACGTTACGAGGTATGTTGATCGTGCAAGATACTAAGCTCCAGTATCTCCAGACTAGTGACGTGTAAGTTGTACAACGGCCAACCAATCCACATGGATGCTTGATACTGCGATCGTTTGAGTAATTAGCATCGTCAAAGTCCGATTTGTGCAACATCGTTGCTGCAGATTGTTTTTTTCGCGCGTGGGAATTTGCGGATTTCGCCTTCACGTTGGTTAGTAACGTAACCCGTCGGGAATTGGTTGCCTTGCGCTATTTCCCTACTTCAAGCCTATCTTTTCCCATCGCGGTTTTGCTTTCGTGCCCTCTTTTGTGTCTCAAAATGCTTTCCCCCCACCTGTGCCCTGAATAGCGCTTTGGACTCTAGTGGAGTGGTAGGGAAATACAAATGTGCAACAATTCTGCAGCTTCAAGCTAGGGTGCATGGTTTCATTGTCGATTTGTGTCGGATAACCTCGGTCGAAAATCTGTCGGTGGGAGCAAAGGGTACGTATGAACGTCTATTCTTTAAATCGAACAAAGCAAAATCAAGAGACTGTAATGGAATGCAGAGCGTTAGGAAAGCTAATAAGCGGCGTTGGATGATTATACAGGATTATTGTAGCGTGCTCATGACACAGGGGAAAGAACACCTGTGATAGCTCAATAAAGGTGGCAGAAAGAACTTTGGCATGATGAGGGGTGAAAGGAAAGATCGACGATTTGGCGGAAAGTGCCGCCGTGAATATGTTCGTTATTCAATATGTCCGATCAAGGTTAGGCGCTCAACGGTGGAACCTCAGGTACCGACTTTAGTGCTCATATCCTCACAGACTCTAGGCAGTATTCAGCCGCCTACAGAATACCATTGATCAAAGCACCAACGCTTCGGATACCGAAACCAGTACGCCCCATTGGCTGTCACTCCCTGCATCGCATACTCAACGCACGCAGATTCAACTCCCACCAGACATCCATCCTTTGCCTGATGATGTAGCGCCATATGTGAGCCATCCCAACTAATTCGAAGGAAGGCGTAGAGTAATTGTAGTCAAAACAAAACAAAAAAGTTTGCCTACCCTTTCACCCTCGAACCTCACACCTTAACTCTCGAATCATCCCGTCAAATAACGCTTCAATCGCATCAATCCCGTAACTCCGCTTTTCTTCGGAATCGAGAGGACGAAAAGACTCTGAGAAAACGAGAGGCACTGCGGAAAATAGCGCCTGGTTTCGAACCAAGCAGTGGTCCACTCGTCCCGACCAAAGTACTAGTCCATTCGCGGCAAAGTTCAGCCACTACTGCTGGGGTGGGGGTTGACTTTTTTGATGATGATCGCCAAAAAGTGACGCCACATGCTCCTCACTCTGAGGATATTTCCGAGGCTAAAGTGAGGGACGTTATGGATGACCTGGTGGATCAGTTGGCAGCGATGGACTCTACAAAGCCCGATGGCGCACGGTAGCTGGGCCGCCCTCCCCAATTTGTTGTACAATTAATATGCTGTTGAAGGTTCGGGGCAAGTTTTTATGAGATAATAGCATTATCGCATTCATCCGTTCATTCCGATGGCATGTCGAAGAAAATATGAGCGCAGCCATTGAGGGTTATCTTCCCGACTTGACAATGTGGAATTGGGGTCGATAGTTTCAGACTACTCAGAGCTTTGACTTCTAGTTCCACAGTTCCACAATCCCAATAAATTCATGTCAAAGCTGTTCATGCCAGTTAGGAATATAGGACTTAGGATTGTCCTGGCACCACTGGGTACGTTGTGAACATGAGTCGGTTGGATCATTGTTAGGATAATTGTTGGGACATTGTATAGTATGGTTTATCCAGTTGCGCAAAGGGAATTAATCGGTGTGACATGTAGGTTAGTGACAGGACATTAAACTGTCGACCTAGCACCTCTGAACACGTTGCGAACATGTGTATATTGGATCATTAGTCGTTAGGATTGTATGGTATGGTTCCTCCAGCTTCTCAATGGGAATGAGTGCAATCAGCTAGGACCGCCAGGTCCTGTACACGAAATCATCGATCCGCAGCCACGCACAAAATGCGCCAAAACCTTGATCCACTCGAGATTAAATGCGTATGAGCGACAAGCATGGTTACGGTGACGATACAAACTCTGATGTTGCCTATAAGCTAGGCGTTGTCCATGCATGACATAGTTGGCAAGCCAGGCACATGTACAGCATGCGTGACGGGGGTGGCTTCCGATTGATGAATTGATAAGGCCAAGCCAGGAACGTAATTCATCAAGTATTTCGGAGAATCCCAATCGGACATTGGTTGTTGTTCTACGTACGGGCTAAAGAGTTTGGAGACCATGGTATGTACTGCGCAGCAGTGCTTATTCCAATGTGATGATGCGTTGATTGGATCAACCCCTCTCCGACCTCAGAGCGGTTATGCCGCATCTGAAAATCACGCATCAACCGGGAGGTTGTGCGGACGCGGAGAGGGTGTTAATTGAGCCGTTGGGTAGCGGCGAGGGTGCCACGATATTTTGGATCTGCGTTGGAGGATGAATTCGTTTACCATTTGAGGTTAGGTGGTACATAATGCGGGCCGTGGTCCGTGGGTAACAGGGTGTACCCCTGCAGAGCCGCCAAATAAACTGTGCTGGGTTGGAAGAACTACATTTCGGCGGCCGGCAGGATTCCATACATTATTGTTTGAGGAAGTACTGGCGGCATGGCTTCGCATCAACCCTTCTGCCTAAACGCAACAAACAAGGGAAATTTTAAATGAGTGGGAGTTTGTATCGGTGATTGGTACCCGTGGACGGGTGAGAGGGGGGGGAATGCCGTCACGAACGGCGGCTGCTCATTCTCAGAAGCGACATCAGGTGATAAAGGGACCTGCAGAACGGAACAAGGTAGATCTTGGCTGCATAAGGCAGCAGCCTGTCTGAAGATCAGGCAACCCCACTAGTGTGTTATTTATCACTTCCGCAGAATTCCATATCCGTCCTTCAACTCCGGCACGAAATCCGAAATGGGATCACGTTCACCAAGGTCAGGATGTTGTGGCTCGTGGCGGCGGAGTGCCCCTGCCACACGCGCAGGACTTTATCAATCTACTGTGCTAACATCACTCAGCGACCGCGATGCGGTTGGGGGGAGGGGGGGGTGAACTGGTTCCAAGTAACTTGTATGGTGATGCCAAATATCGGGGGTGGGTGGCGACGTAACGGTGACAAATCGATGACAAAAGATGGCAAACATCATGACTTGTCCCTCCAACGTCGGGTCCATCCAGTGAGCCAGCTGTCGATTCACGCCAGCAGTACACGGATAAAGCCAGACAATCAAACCTCCTCTGGTCACCTTCAACGAACCGATTTTCAGTCACTTTTGCTGCAGAGAAGGCAGCCCAGCCTTGACTGGAACATGCACGAGCCTCACCAAGAAAGGGAGCTAAAGGCCTTTAGCATGGACGTAACGTACCCATATTGGGATCAGTTATAAGCCAGTGGTTCAACGGGCCTTGCGATCTCAAAAAGCCGAGGTTGGGTCCCACATCTACTCCTTCAACTCCTCAACCATTCATATCCACTTTCGATGCCAAGGGCAGATAAACCAGTAGGTGCGTTCAAGCGCCACTGAGCAGCGAAAACGGACATAGGTGGATGAGGTGCTTTCCTAACGTTTCATGCATGCCATCCAGCCGTCTGACTAGTATATCCTCTCAAAGTGCACCTAACGGGCAATCCGTCAAACCTCCCATGGAACAATACTCCCAGAACGCCCAACGGAGCAGATACCGTGCGAAGTGGCATAGTTAGGACCAGTCCCCACTACCTCCATATTCTGATGACGCCGTTGAGCTGGCCATACATTTCCGTCCAAATGGATGCGGTTGCTGATTTGAACGAGAATGAAGTTCTTTCCATCCCGCACGAACGTACGACCCCTCAAGTTGATCTTCACAGTACAACGCCTTAGAGTCGCGGATCCAGACGCGTCGGGTGTATCAATCACGGTGTAAAGGTGTGAAGTGCAACTGAAAACCGTGCTGGTTGTCTTCCCCCACCCTTGTCAATCGCTTCAGACAGCCCAAACTTGACATTTGTACTCGCCCAAATGTTGGAAAGTGTATTCATGAGGGAGGCCATTAAGGGTTCGATTGTGAACCTTTATGGCGCGGGCGCGCGCCAGTTCAATTTTCAAGTCGTGCGTTATCGTGGCTGGAACCCTTCGACTTATTAGTAATGATCTAAGGGGATTTCTCCAGAATGGTCGTCTGATGGGTTAGGGTCTCATGTAAAGGCAGGTGACCAGCCTCTACCGCAAGGTCCCATGTCCCATGACAATTCTCAGTTTGGCCGTGGCGATGTCAAAAATGGGAACAAAAAAACGCATTCGGCCAACTCCGCTAACAATATTCAGCTGACAGATTGCACACAAGCGCGTGACCACAAGTTAGGCCGACCCGTTCATACGTGTCCAAAGAGTACTGGGGTGGAGAACATTCTCGTTGTCACTGTAGTACATCACATCATCACTCAGAAATGCCGTCACTTGTAACGAGCAGGCTCACCATCTATGGCGCGTTCTCGACCGTGCTCGTTTCAGCTGTTATTGCCAGTGCATTTCACAAGCACTCCAATTTCTATTCAGCGACTGTTTTCCTGTCGCGTAGCAGCGCGAGCGTAATGGTGAGTTCTTCGTGTGGGATCCTTTCTGATAGTGTTAGCTTATCTATCCACATCTGTTCAGGTCTTGGCAAACTATGGCGTGTTACTCGCTCTCTTGTTTGGGCGATTTCTCCAGCGTTTATTCTTTGGTCGTTTAAGCAACCAGGAAGTGGAGGTCGGTAATTGTTAGCGGATCATGAGTTATAGTTTCATTGACGATCCTTCCCCCAGCGATTATACGATAGGACATGGTTTTTCCTCACAGAGTCCCTCCTGGCGTTCACGATATTCCGAGACGAGTTCGATGCTCCGTTTGTTGTCATGTTCGGTGTATTACTTTTCTTGAAGTGTTTTCACTGGCTCATTGCCGACAGGATGGATTGGGTGCGCTTCTTATTGATCCCGTTAAAAGTCTGCTTCACTCACATCCCATTCGTGTTAGATGGACCAACAACCGTACCCTGGGCCCCCTATGCTTTTCCATCTGCGTACCAACGTCATGTTCTTTATCCTATGGACCGTGGACATCCTTATGCTTCAGTTTGCCATCGAAACCGTGCTTACGCATGGTGTGGGAGGAATCGTCTTGTTTGGAAGCGAATACGCCATCTTGTTAGCCTCTTGTTTAAATTCTGTATTGAAGTATTTCGTAATGGTCTACGACCTCCGCCGTGCTCGAACACGCGGAGGCGAGGACGCTCCCATCTGGGAAAACAAGAGCATGTGCATGTTCTACATCGAACTTATCACAGGTATGATCCCTTCTCCGTTCCATTCAACCAAAAAAACTCTCCCCGCTCACCTTGTTCGTCAAAAAAAAGATTTCCTGAAGCTTGGAACGTACCTCACATTCTTCATGATCGTCATGACCTTCTTTGGCCTTCCACTCAATATCATTCGGGACGTTTACATGACCGGCGTGTCATTCTACACCCGCTTCCGTGACCTCCTGCGGTATCGCGCGGCAACCAAAGACATGGAAACCAAATATCCAAACGCGACTCCCGCAGAACTCGAAGTCATGTCCGACAGAACGTGTATCATATGCAGAGAAGAAATGGTCGTGCAATCCAGGATCCATGCAAACCCGCCAGAGGTAGCGTTAGGTCCAAATGGTTTGCCACAACCGGGTCAAACTCTGGGTTTGAACGATCCACCGAAGAAGTTACCTTGTGGGCATGTTTTCCATTTCCAATGCCTGCGATCGTGGCTTGAACGACAACAAAGTTGTCCGACGTGTAGACGTTCGGTGCTTGAGGGTATGAACCCAGATAACACCGATGGGAACGGTGGAAATGCTGCGAATCGACCGAATCGGCACGATGATGGAAACCTGAATGGCGGGAGGCTACCGTTTGTTCCGCGAGATGTGCCTCTAGGTCCTCCTGCACAACTTGTTGACGGGAATGGGAGAGAACAGAATCAGAATGCTGTGCCACAGGTTCAGCCCCACGCTCTGCGGAACGGTGTACCTCCGGTCAACGCTCATCAAGAGCTTGCTGGTGATTTGCTCAATGGGTTAGGTGTCACCGGTGCTGGAACACCGAATGACGGTGGGGGTGCTAACCGAGTGAGTGGAACTCAACACACGCCACCCCGAGCTTTCCATGGATTCAACGTCGGGGGCGTTTGGCACCCTTGGGAAATCAGTGGATTGGACGGAGAGGCCGCTGAGGCATCAGGCCCTAGTACGAGTTCAGGTCCTCCTTCCTCCTTCTCGCCTCCTCCTCCCCAGCCTTCCGCTCCTACTGCGACAGCTTCTCGCGCTCAAGCGGCATCCTCGCCTGCCGGTCCAAGCGCCACTCTAGAGGGCCTTGCATCTCCCTCCGGGTCGTCGAATGGAACGGTCACTCCTACATCTGCTCCTGCTCCTCCAACACCTGGATTGCAGGAGGCTGCAGCACAGAGTGCATCTCTTACTCCAAGAGAAGCTGCTGCTGCTGCTGCACTTAAACGGTTCGCGGCTGTTGGTTCAAAATCTGGTCAGTCTTCCGTCACCACTACCAACGTAACGCCGGTCCCGACAAGGACTGTTCCTCCGAGAGCCGAGTCCTTACCCGCAATCTCTACGTTGGAAGCAAAAATGACCCCTCCATCTGCCTCGATTCCATCCCCCACTTCCAATTCATCATCTTCATCCGTAGGACAGACGGTTCCTCCTCCGAAACATGTTTCCGTCCCAACCCTCATTCCTCTCTTCGACCCTTCATCTGTTGCTCATCGCCCTTTCATTAATCTGGGTTCGTTCGCGGATATCTCAATGACGTCAGGGATGATGTCCCCCGCTACGCCTGCATACTTTTCCAACCCACTTCCTTCCTCTTCCTCTACATCTGTATCAGGATTACAACAACCTCCTTCGTTCCCTTGGATCTTGAACAATATGGGTCCTTTTTCAGCTACCTCCACGCCTGCTTCACAAACGCCCGCACGTACTCCCGCTCGTGTACACTCTAGCGCAAACCTCAGCGCGATGTTCAGCGCCGCCATGTCGAACAATAATGCGGCCGCTCCTCCAGTCATCCCCATCACTCCAGACCTCAATTCGGGGGCGTCGTTCTCGCCGCGTCTTCTTCCTTTCTCCACACCGAATGCGTTCTCGGACGATGCTGGCCTAAGGAGATTAGATGCTCTCACAAGAGAAGCGATCGATGAAAGGCTCAAAGTTCTTGAAGATGTGCAAATGAAGTTGTGGAGTGCGGCAGAGGAGCTGAAGAGGGTTAAGAGTGCCTTACCTCCCATGACGTCCACTTCTGCGTCTGGATTGAACTTGACAGGATTGCCAACGAGCCTGCCGGTTGAGGGGTATGTGAGTGCGCCTCAATCTGGATATGCCTCTGTTGTGCGTAGGTCGGCAGAAGTCGTTCGTAACACGGCCGAGTTGGTGAGTTCCGTTGAGGAAGGGTTAAGAAGTGATGGAGGAGTAGATTCGAAAGGGAAGGGGAAGGGGAAAGCGCGGGCCGTTGAAAAGGAGGAGCCTTCTTCTTCTGTTTTGTTGTCTGAACCTCAACCTTAGCTAAGTTCTCGGATTCTCTCCTTCCGTTGTTGGGGGGTGCAGGTGCGAGTCAACCATTCATGATCAAAATTGGGTGGGGGGGGGGGGGGAGGACTGGTCTTTCATTCTCGACGGATGCCCTGGTCGTGGATCCCGGGAGTTGGGCGATGGGGGGTTTCATCGTTATCTTTGGCGCCCAGCCATTTATCACGCGTCTGTTTACTCGCTCTCCTTTTGTTTTTTTTTTTTCAAGCATTCAATACATATATACGTTACCTTCTCTTGCATGCAAATCAATACTTATTCGACCCACGGGGGGGACCCCGCTGTTTTTTTTTTTTTTTTAGCTTTGTGTTCACACTTGCCAAGTCAGCATGTAGTTTAGTTTAGTTTTCATATCTATGCACTTTGTACTATCACTGTGGTCAGGCCGGGGGATTGAAATGATCAGCCAATGAGCATTTGGGCAAGTCATTTAGATGGACACTGGATAGACAAAGGGGACGACGTACGCAGCTGTATGTACTGCGATATTGATTGTTGATCAACAAAGAAGTGTTTTTTTGTAAATTCCTGTTTGCATTAATGCGCCAACTTCCCCAACCCCCCCCCTTTTCCACATCTGAGAATTTTGGGGGAGGAGGTCAGTAGCGCCAACTTTGCACATGAAAATTAAAGAAGTACACTAGAAGGGAAGGATGCTAGCCTTTTAGTGAATTGTTACTTAAGCTATTAAGATTAGATAAAGGAATGTTGTTTAAGGGGGAGGGTATCACTCAAGACTAATACGGACTTGGGGTTGGCGTTTTTAGGCAGGGAAAATGCCAAATCAAGTGCACGAAAATGATAATTTACCGAGCGCCTTTAACTGCAGATCTCCGAGTACGTATAGTATTAGCACTAGCCGCCAATATCCCGCAGGTAAAACGCGCGCCACAAAGCGCACAGGTATCCGCAGGTGATGGGAGGTCCCCCCCCAAGCGCATTGGTCATCATGTCGATGGTTGTGATAGGAGGAGTTCCTTGGCCTTTTTGGCGACGACATCACCAGGTACAGTTCCAGGCTCGACCAAATTCCAAAACGTTTTTATCACCTTTCCTTGTAGTGCGCCGGGATGAACGCCTCCCAATGAAGATGATCGAACTTGTTGAATGGCATGGGTAAGATGTCTGGTGATCTCCTCATCTGAAAGCGGTGGTGGAAGGAGAGATTTGAGGATGGAGGCTTCTGTGAGTTCTTTGGCGGCTAGATCTGAACGAGAGGCGGCTGTATATTGAGCGGAGGCATCTTCCTGTTTGTGAGCAAATCAGGTGTGTGTGTGTGTGTGTGTGTGTGTGTGTGGTTTAAGATGGGGGGTTTCCATCGCAGGATAAAATCCAAATATCCAATCCGGCCAATTAGTGGCGTAGAGGAGAGAGAAAAAGGGGTTGAGTTGGGGGATAGAATGGCGCAATTTATTCAAGCCAGGGGGACAATGAACCCGTTTGGTTTCATGTGATAGCAATGGGGGTTGAAATATAAGTAAATTGTAAGATGAGTAAGGTGGGTTGTTGCATTTCAGAAAGCTAGGCAACGTACACGCCGAGCGATTGATTTATTGATAATGCTGTATATCGCTGCGCTTTTGATAGGAGAAGGGCCAACTTTGTCCGCGTTCGTGATTTCAGCTATGATAGACTTTCCAAATGGCATGATGTCGGTGTAAAGGAATTAATGAACAAGTGAGAAGCTGTTTGTGGCCTTGCATCGAACGCTGCACCTTGAGTGTTGTTGAGGTGAGCGAATCCCTTGCTTTCATGGCCGTTATGAGATTCGTCTTGAGCTTAGCGCGGATGTCCACCTGCTCAAAGACTAAACCAAGTAGAACGTCATTGGGCGCAGTCAGTATGATATGATGGT
The DNA here is from genome assembly GCF_015039405.1 of Cantharellus anzutake. NCBI lineage: Eukaryota > Fungi > Basidiomycota > Agaricomycetes > Cantharellales > Hydnaceae > Cantharellus > Cantharellus anzutake. The sequence continues at coordinate 15,633 of NW_024067357.1, read as the reverse complement.
AACGATTTCTGATTTATGGGGACATACACAAGCGAGCACACGCATGGAAACCTCGACTGTCCATCGCAGCCTCCCGAATAGGCCGCCAACGTAACAGCATTGAAGCTTTAAGCGCCAGGGTGGACATTTCCGGGGAGAAAAGCTTGAGAGGGCTCAATTCAATCCTGACTAAATGTATTCAATATAAAGTCACGTTCTGCTTTCAATACAAAGAGTCACATGCTACTCCGAAAATGTGCACATTGGCAGTAGAAGTACACTTAGGCATCTGCCAAATTCGACGCGATCTCAGAAAACAATTCTGGGACACATGAAGGTCCTCATGTGAAACGTGTCGCGCAACAAATTCTCGGAGTAGCATGTGACTCTTTGTATTGAAAGTAGAACGTGACTTTACATTGAATACAAAAGCTACTTTACTTAGTCACATTTCCACATTGGAGTATCGCGTGCGCGTCCACGGAGTGAAAACGACTGGGTACGAGTCTGATTCTGTGTTTTCAACCATGCCGAAGCCGTTAAACACGCGTAGCGGTGAGCTCAAAAAATTTTCTAGGTCACGTGACTTGGTTCCTTGATGTGAACGTTTGACCTAGCCCTGCTCGGCAACCGTAGATGGGTCGTCTTTGGGTCTCTGCTGAGGTTCCACCCTTACACTGGTAATATTGTGCACTCTTACAATGCGAGGCAGAACACCTGAGGCACTCCTCTGCGGGAACCGATTACCGGTTGGAATTTGCTACTGCGACTTTGGTATCGCATTTCTGATTTGCTAGCACTACTTATCGCCTCTCGCCAGGTGGACCGTAGATACCCCGGCTGTAGATACCCCCCGAAGCAAAAGAGAGCTGGTTTCGCGTTGGGCATGATATGAAATCGGGGTTGCCCTGCAGTTTGGAACTTGATGCTGAAGGGGCTCTCATGATAATCGACCCAAGTGCCTTGGTACGCCTTTTCCTTATCCTGTCTATCTCTGGGCGGCGGGGTCGGGAGAATCACCCTTCCGCTCAACTACCCCTTTCCCGTCACATTAATAGCTTGATTCTTTCCAACAAATCCGACTCATAAACTCTACAAAATATGCATTCGGAACGATAATGGAGCCTATTCTGTACCACCCTTCTTCATTTGATGCACCAATGGGTCAAATATCCGAAAAGGGGATGACTTCTGCGATGCCTTAGCGAGTTTCTGAACATATCCCTGGTGACGAAGAGAAACCCTACTCTGGTTCCAGTCAGAATCATCACAGGGAAGGGCGAGCCTTTCAGTGTGTCAGGAATGACTTGCAAGGACTGGGATATCATTGTAAAAGGGGGGGGAGGTCTATGCGAATTTGGTCCATTCGTCCAGGAGAGAGAGATTGAGAAACGCAGAACAAGACGGAAATAGTAATCTGTTCTCATCGGACCAAGGAGTGGAACCGGAACCCACGTTTGTTATTTGAACAGGCTATACCATGCATTTCCGGCACTCGGGATATGGTAGCTATGCGGATTTCCAACCAGGTCTCTCTTCGAACTCATTGATTGACACGTTTGCCCCTCAATATGACTTCATTGGCAATATGCATGTCAGTTAGTCTTAGTCATCTCATTCTCGTTTCCGACTCCTCCACCCTCCAAATCGCCCCGCCATTGGCGGAATAGAAGACTTTACTGCTATTCTTGCTAACACTGGGATCATCAGCATCCCGGAGGCGTCAAGTCGTTCCCCGAGGGATGCTTCTGCATCGCTCGCTTCTAAACCGCCATGGTGGCGTGGATGAATGATGGGGAGGCTGGGAATAGTGATCAACTCCATGCCTCCGGTCTATGCACCCGACGTCGTTGCGAGGAAACCAAGAAAGGAGATCAAGGATGGTGTGGATATGATACTAGGGGTGTTGGCGATCAGCTATGACACATCGTGCATGGCTTGTTTGGGATGGCGGCTATGTCCAACGTTCGTACATATATCACAGACGAGTTAATTGGATGGTTGAACAGTTTGCGCGCTGGTCGCCCTGATTGCATAATGTTTGTATCCATAGCGCCTTGCAGCGCCTGTGCATGGAATATAAGATTAGTGGTTGCCCGACTTGAACCGCCCTCCGTTTGACCCGGGTAGATTCAAAGAGTCCGAAATTATCTTCCTTTGCACACTCCGACCATTTCCCACCCACATCTCTTAGGACATTCGGCGCTGCCGTCCTCGCGCACAGCCCTGACGCTCATAATTAAGTAATTTCTCCAAGTATTATTAATTGTTGGCGTTGCCTCATGAACTAGGATGCCGTTGTAAGGTGAAGTGGTTAGTTGTGCCTCATAAAATAAAATCAACCTGGATCCTCCAAGTCCAACGGCAGACCATCCCCAGCAGTCCTAGTCCAACTCTTTGCAACTTCCAGTTCTGGGGGGGTCTGAGATCTACCCAGCATCTGTCATCAAATCGCCGCGTCCGAGAATACAAAAAGCGGAGCTTATGTCAGCAGTTGCAGGTGAAGCTGATGGAGAGCCCCGCCGTGGCCGGCCAATCGGCAGAGTTAACAAGCCTTCTTCTCTGATCGTCGTTTCGTCGTCCCAGAAACACGTCGAACGTGCAGCCATAACCGCAATGGATGGTCATTCGCCTTCGCCTCTGGCTATTATGCAGAACGACGGTGGTGCCAAACCAAGTGCGTTGACTGATCACGACAGCTCTCAAGTTGCTCTGGAAGCAAAAAAAGAAGCTACTTCACCCATGACCGAGCTAACTCCCCGTCCTCCTTCACTGACCTCCGCGGAAAACTCCTCCCAACGCCCTCCGACGTTGAGCCCTAGGCAATCTCACACCGGCGATATCAGAACCTCTACTCGTCATCCTGCAGTCCATACTCCACGCTCGCCTTGTTTCGTCCATTCCTTGCTTGACCAGGGCGCATCCCTAGCCGACTGGCTCTATAGTGCTCAGGGTTCAAACCGGTCTTCATCGAGCGAAACAAAGGCAAGAAGCAGCTCGTCGAGCGACAAAGCACAGACGTTCGTAGATGAGATGATCATCGGCGAACCAGAGGTTGCTCTCGCAAAGGGACTTGGGCTGCACAACGCTCACGACTCGACCGCTCATCCTGCTGCACCGCCGTCAGATGATTGGGAAATTGATAGTAGTAGCGATGATGAAGGGAATAGCTTTACGAAACGATTGGCCGAAACAGCCGTTGGAGTCCGCGAATTGAGCAAGCAACTAGGTATGAATACAAATCCCCCCTTTTTGTATGTGATCGACACCATCCTCACTCACAATTACAGGTCGTGCTCGCGTTCGGACTAACATCCAAAGCGTCCTGATCGTTACGAAGGCGAGGGACAATAGGCTGATAAAGCTTACCAGTGAATTAGCCATCTATTTGATGAAAAAGCGTACTTGCAATAACCCTCGTGGATTGATCGTGTAAGTTCTGAATGGAGCCGATCATAGGGGTGATTTGTTGAACCCGCTGAATTGAACCCTTATTCTAGGTATGTCGATAAACAGCTAAAGCGTTCGAAGCGTTTCGACGCTGCTGGCATGCGGGATCAATACCCCGAGTTTTTCGTTCCTCTACCTCGACGCCGTACATCCAGTTCGACTTCGTTACCTTCGATGACAAACGAAAGTCTAGCCTCAGGACCCACTGCCGAGGAAGGTCAGCTTCGTTATTGGACTAGTGAAATGTGCAGCAAAAGTCCCCATTGGTTTGATTTTGTCGTCACGGTATGTTTTCAGAAATTAATAAAGCAAGCGCTTGAATTCGATTTTTATTTTATTTTATTGATTTTTGCATCTCTGGCCGATTTCAGCTCGGGGGCGACGGAACCGTGCTTTTCACTTCATGGTTATTCCAGCGCATCGTACCTCCCGTCCTACCTTTCGCTCTCGGTTCGCTCGGCTTCCTCACGAATTTTGATTTCGCCGACTATGAAGGGGTTATGGATTCTGCAATTGACAATGGTATTCGTGTTAACCTCCGAATGCGATTCACATGTACTGTTTACCGAGCCGTCGCACCAAAGGCGGGAAAAGGGAGAAAAGCCATTAAGAAAGCCGAGACGGGTGAGATTCTCATGAAGAATATAGAGGAAGGAGGGTGGGAAGCTTTGGAAGGTGGGGCGATACACTCGACAGGTGGAAGTGGGACGAAGGATAAAGAGATCATGTGTTTTACGACGAGGCCCGTCGAGAGCTTTGAAGTTCTAAATGACCTTGTTGTTGATAGAGGACCGAGCCCGTACGTTTCCCTCCTGGAATTGTTTGGTGAGTTATCGTTTGTCCGATGAACAACCACCATTCCGCTCAAGCAGTTGTCTCACACGCTTGATTAAGGGGATGAACACCATATGACAACAGTGCAGGCGGATGGGCTCACGGTGTCGACACCCACAGGGTCGACGGCATATTCGGTAAGCATGGATTATAATCTACTTGCCATGGTCATTTTTTTAGACCCACGAATTGTTAGCTGTCTGCTGGAGGCTCGCTGGTTCACCCAGAAATTCCTGCGCTCCTGATCACACCCATATGTCCACATACATTGTCCTTCCGTCCGATGTTGCTACCAGATACGATGGAACTGCGGATTTGCGTTCCATATAATTCCCGCAGCACTGCATGGGCGAGCTTTGACGGTCGTGGACGTGTTGAATTGAAACGTGAGTTTTTCCATCTGGAAAGTGATCAACGCTCATGTCTAGTTGGAAGAGGGTGACCACATCAAAGTGACAGCCTCAAAGTATCCATTCCCAACGGTGTGTGCCGATAAGCAGAGTACGGATTGGTTCCACGCAATATCACGGACCTTGAAATGGAATGAACGAGAGAGGCAGAAAAGTTTTGTTGTTGTTGAGGAAGGACCTACGCCGGCCCGGCGGCAGTCAACAGTCGATTCCAGTACCGGTGGCGCAGATGATGAAAGGTCAGAGTACATCCCTGTTGACGAAGAGGATGAATTAGACGAGGACGGAGAAGAGGACGAGTTTGACATTGATGATCTTAGCGGGGAAGCATCGTCGAAGGAAGCAACCGATGAGACATCGCCATCGCCGCACGAAACAAAGCCAGACCAAGGACATTCCTCGGATCCGTTCCGTGAAAGTCCAGGAAGTGGGCTCGCCTCTCCCGATCGCTTCGCGGATGCACACCCGCATCCTCCTTCCCTCCACCCACGACACCTCATCTCTGATGCAGCCTCCAAGATTCAACACGCTCCAAGCCTTCAAGCACATTCGAATCCGGACCCTGGGAATTCAGAGCCTGTGTTTCTGTCATCGAGGTCACGTACCTACCATCATCCACCGCGCGAACTGTATGATAGTGACGAAGGACGTGACGGACACCGAGACCATATTCGTGCTCCCGAGTCCACATTCCATTCAAACAAGAGTCAGATCCCCAGAGATCGCGATATCGAAGCAGAGAGTATGTTGACGTCGAACGGCACGCCTTCTTTGGGAGGAGTTGGATCGATGCTGTCGAAATCACACTCCCATAGCACGGTTACTCATTCTACTTTGACTCCACGACGCCCCCGACGTAGGCCTGCAAGATCTGCGTCGGCACGGAGGCCGAATGAGACGACACGACCTAGGCGAGGAAGCCTCGACGGTTTTGTGGCCGCGAGACATGCATTTGCAGCCTGGGGGCTCGATGAGACTGACAGTAATGCATCCGACAGTGATCCCTAATCACGCACGTATTTCTTTTTTTTTTTTTTTTTCATTTCTCGGTACTTCTAGTTTTATTTGTTCATTAACAAAGTTTCCTAATCCTTGAGTTGATGTTGTTGTTGCTGTTGGACTCGTATCTTGTTACCCTGCGAGCGCGACCATCCTGGTTCATTACACCGTGCGTACATGAGGGATTCTTCTTCCATACAAGATAGGTGGTGAATTCGAGATCATCCCGTTTTGTGGCGTCGGGGGGGTTGGTCAGGATTATGTGTAATTACAACGTTGGGTTCTTCATCTGTGTCTCATCTCCCTGCATGAGTGTCTGTCCCTGCTGCTCAGTTCTCCGGATCTGCTTCTGGTCCTCTTGTCCGGTGCACGGGATCTTTTGAACCCTTGGAATCATTAGTTGTTAGTCTTGAGAGACAGCAACAGTTGACCCCCACCTTAAGTTGCGTGATGTCGGTGAGACTCCCGATGATTGATGTTGGGTCCTATTTCTTGGCCACTCGGTCGTTACCTTTTCGTTGCTTTATCCATAGCTGCTATTACACTCACCGCGTCCAAGCCAAAGATTTCCGCGTAGGAAAGGGTGGGGATTACATGGTGATAATGCAATTTCGGCGACATTTCCCACATCGGATTATTCGCTCTGTCCGTCAGCGGATTGGGCTGGGAAAATGACCGGGATGTTGGGGTGGCCGATTATCCATCATATTGATTTCCAATCAAATGCACAACCCTAAGTACTGATCAATCTCCATCTCGATGTACATAAACGCTAAAAGACAGAGACACCCTTTGAGCTCTCTTATTTCTACCTCCATTTCCCCATCGTTCTCCCTGTATTACCTGGAAACTAGCGTCCTTGAATGAGTACTAGCCAGATCTACCAAGAGCCATCTGATGAGTGCCTGGGCGACTCCCAACACACATCGCCTGCTGGCGACTCGATTAGAACTGGAGACAGCAATGGAATCTTCATGTTATTCCAATCTCCACCAATCCCCAGTAACCCCATCCTCCCAGAGTTTGGGTATTGGAACGGAACCCAGGGGCACTATGCACAAACAGGTACGTCAAGACATCCACTGAGTTCTTAACATTTCAATATGATGTACCAGCTCAACACGCTAGGACCCTCTGCCCCCATGTCACTGCTCAACGATCGGAATATTGGAATGGTGAGAGCTCCTGTGTTCGCCGGCCACAGCCCCCACACTCGCTTGCCGGTTCACAAAAACTCCAACCCACGACACCTAAACCACCATGTCACTCAGCACCCGCAGCCACAGGCTACCTCAGAGGCGGGCATGAGAGCGAGCCTCGGTGATTCGATTCAGCCACTAGCTCAGGATTTGAGGGAGTTGAAGTCCATCAAAGAGGAAGCAAGCGAGCTGAAGCGAAAGCTTGATGAGCAACCAGATGACAGCCGCTGCGACTCGAAGAGAACGAAGCGACGTGAGGACCAGTGACTTGGCCAGATGAAGCTCGAGTATGTACTGGGACTATCATTAGTGCTAGTACTGGTGATGCACAAGGCTGACAACGATGTTTTAGGACTCGATGCGGCAGACTTTTCGCCACATACTGGGGATCACATCAAAGACGCTGGGGATGACAGAAGAGGCTGAAGCCTGGGGAATCCGCGCCGGAAAGAGCAGCCGGGACTCCTCTCTTCCGGCCAGATTGGCGACACCATGCAAATCACCATCTCAACGAGCCTGCGATCAACCAAGCTCAGAGTTGGTAGGTCATCAGGTCTTACTATGCATTGGACAAATGCCGCCAGGATGACATAGATGCCAAAGCCCTGGCCTCTTAAGCTCGCAAGTCACTCCTCTCAAGCAATTTCCTACAGTCTCCCTAAATTGGCAGTTTGGCGCTCATTGGTATCCCAACGATTTCCTACAGAACAATCGGCTCAGATGAGAATCACGGAGGATCCTGAAATGGATAACGAAAGGTGACGAGATGATCACATCAAAGGATCTAGCAACAGTCAGAAGGCTCGAAGCAGCATATGAGGCTGATAACGAAGACGAAAGCGCGGGCAATGAAGGCGAGGCTAGCGCAGGGGTGGTTCAAGCGACGCGGTTAAACAAAGTAAACAGGTGACAACAACACTAAACAAAAAACAACGATCCGCAAGGCAGAGAATAACTTGATGTTAATTTCCCCATCATTCCCACTGTCGGATAGCACGCCGTCAATTGTCCATCACATGCAGAAAGGGCTTCGGAAATTTTTGGTTTATGTACATAAACGCAGTGACTAAGTACACTTAGAGGCTCAACGTACGTTTGCTTCATGCATTGATGGCCTTAGTTCTCTTTGTGTAAATTGCGTTTCTACACTTGAGATTGAGTACCGTTTGACGTTAATTCACGTCGTACTACCAGCTTAGACACGAACTTTGTTACTTCTGAATTATATAATGGATAATCGAATATAAATATAAGAGCCGCCATGCATTGTCCCACATAGGTCATCGTAAATCTGATCAGTTGTACCCGTGCTTTGGGAACCGAACTAAAGCAACAAGCTGCTATAGCTATGAAAGAGAGAATTACACGGCCGGATACTAAACTCGACTTTATATGATGCGCAACGCCACAGCCGGACGGACCGACGATTTATGTTTTTTTTTTCCCAACCGCACCCGTGGGTGTTTGGAGGGGTGCATGTGTCCTTGTTCATCACCCTCTTTCCAGTTTCACTCCAGCGTCAAATATCCGTGACGCCCGGAACCAAACCCCCTCCCCCCCAAAAAAAATCCAATATGTATCGGTTGGGCTAGAACGTCTTCTGAAAATTATTTGTATTTACGCATACGGTATAGATGGTTACAATGGGCAGATTCGGTTCTCAGAATACGGCATTCGATCAGCAAGAAAGCAGACGATGACGACGACTCGCGACGACTGAGTCCAGAACAAAACGTGGGAGATCGAATCGCACGAGAAGAACAAGAACAGTTGATTTTTTTTTTTACATTGGTACTTTGAGAATTAGGAAAGAGGCGGTGGCGGAAAGTACGGAAAGGAGAGGGTATAATGTTCGTAAAAAAACAACCAGTTAGGACTTCTGGTCCCAGAAGAGACGAGGAAAACGATTCAGCATGCATGTAATACAGCCATGGAAGTCCGTATAACTCACGGAAAAAAGGGGCATTTTTTTCACATTCGACAAGACAAAAAAAAATTGGTTACAAATGAACCTCGATCAGTACATGTATCCGGGTGATCCGGCATAACTAAACGACGACGCTCTTGACCTCGCATGCGGAACCATTAGTCCACCTCCAACAGTTGCAGGCTGATATCCATATGCGGAGGTAGCTGGGTACCCAGCAGTGGGATATCCCACTTGCTGCCCGGCATATGTAAGCTGTGGGTAGGAACCATACCCTGCTCCAAAGCCCGACGGAATAAGGGCACCGGTAGACCCAGTAGAAAGGCGACGGCGACCTCCATAATGGGAATATCGCTCATCATCGTCAGAGAGATAACTGTCATCGTAATAGTCATCTCCGTAAGCCGAAGAGATCGATCCGCGGCGATGGTATCCCCTTACGCCACGACGGCGATCCTGGTGTATCATTACCATGCGGCTTCAGTACAACACCGAGCAGCTGATCAAAAAAAAAGCAGTGACGTACCCTTCGAAAAAGCCTCTCAGCGGTAGCTGCAGCTACTTCGCATGTTTCCCTCCTTCCGTACCTGTCCGAGGGTCGTTGGCAATATGACCATAGCTTTGTTGCTGTTTTGGGTTGGGAAGGAAATGAAAAAGGTGGAAGGTCGTGCCATTGTATAGGCACGCGGAGCCGGACCAAAAGCAAGATGAAACGTCATAGAACAGATGAACAGCGACGTTTTTTTGTTTTTTGTTTTGGTCACATCGATCGGATGGCAGGAGATGCGTTATAGAAGAGGAAAGGGAAGTTGGAAGATGAAGAATCAGTAAGTCAGCAGAATCTCGAAAAAGCTGAGATTTGTCACACCCACCCTCGGCGATGGCCAGCCCTGCCAGGGCTTCTTCTTCCCGGTCACGATCGTCCGCCAGGGGTGTACGATAGATACCGCGATGGTATGTGAAAAGACGGTAGGCTTCATACCCCGCGGCAGCACCGAGATCCGCTGGGGGAGTGAACCAATATCGATCTGATGAGTGGTTACGTGCCCCCGACGTAAATGCGAAGGCATATAACAGAGATCGTCGATTGGAAAAGGTTATCCATAGGGAAAGCACAGAGAGGTGCAATGAGTGGCGTAGTTTTGTGGATGAGGGTCCAAATGGACGTACCATTCCACCGTAAATACGCCGGTGCCAATGTCTAGCTTCAGAGGGTCCAACGCTCGACCCTCCAACGAGGCTCCTCAGCCTCGACCACACGTAGTCGAACAGGCCGCTATTGATAACGATTCACAGTTTCCAGGAACATAAACGTCATCGTGTGATGAAAGTGGAAGGTAGAGATTAGCAAGGCAGCGTGGCTCGGAGGGGACGTACTGAACCAGTACGAGACGTACACATCGCTGTCAGCAAAATTGCCATTGGCCAATCGATAATGGGCCTGGTAGTAGTCCTGGCCGGTCCAACTAGGCTGAGGCTGATAAGTTGGCACTGGGGGAGCTGCGAACTGGTAGCCTTGGGCCATAAGTTGCTGCGCGTACTGTTGTTGACCCCAGTAGGGGACATGGGACTGATAGTAATTGTAATACGCCATTGGGGTATGTGTGGGGTGTAAGGTGGGAGGGATGGGGTAGTTTAGATAAGCCACTCCTCAGATATATGCAGGCGGATGGGAGCACAAGTGCCGGAAGATACTTGTGCAGTAATGGGTGTTCTCAATGCGAGAAGTGGGGGGGTCGTCCTTATATGAGTGGCAAGTGGAGGTATTTGGTTGACTCGGTGATGTGAGCCACTGGCCCTGAGATCCCCCAAACAAGTTGTTCGTAATTTAAATTGATAGATTGACGCGAGGGTGCAGATCAGAATCAATTGATTGCTCTTGCCACAAAAGTCGGGGCCGCGCGCCTCGCCACTGGATGCTTTACAAAAAAAAAACAAGCAATGTAGCCAATGCCGTGCAGGGCTGGGGTAGCTGCAGGACTGTGGGGAAGCTGGGCTTTCCCAGAAGGTAGATGCGGAGCGGCGCGGAGTGACGTTGAAATGGACTGTGATGTAGCAGAGACTGTTATGAAAGTAGAGAAGGTAGGGTGTCAATGTCTTCGAGATGAATATCAATGTGCGTTATTTTGGAGCACAGTTGCCGTTGGAGCAATATTGTCAGCCAATCAGACGGTGTCCGAACGTTGCAAACGCCAGCAGAAAGTATCACGCGAAGTCACTTATTGAACTTTGTGGAGTCACTCACCCACTGTACACGTTGTTGAGGGTAGGCAGGCCAATCACGGTCACCGTAAGATGAAAGGAAGCTGGAAGAGAGGAGAAATGGGGGTTGGAAATAGAACTGAGCTAGTGCTCGAAGAATAGCGACAGCAAAGCAAACTCATTTGACCCATTTTCTTATAAACACCATGAATCGCACGGTAGCCGGTAACCACGCGACACTTAGGGGGAAGCCACCTGATAAACTGCGGTGTCTCAGGTGTAGGTAGTGTGTGCACCGTAAGCGTAAACTCCGCGTGGGCGCTTAGCAGGCGCTTGTAGAAGGTATTTTGGGAATATCGTGGACAAATCATTAATTGAATAGGTTGACAAATCAAATGGTCCCCCATTCAATCGGGTCTCCAGATGACAATTGCGCAGCAATTTGAGACATTTGCCATCTCACATTGGCTCTTTCCACCTGAATCTTGACGCTTCATTTTCGTCTGTTTTCGTTTGGCGGTGCCGCGCTCTCAATATTAGACTTTCCATCATCCGCAAGTCTTCTGGGACCACATCTGATCCGAATTGAAGACCGCAGAGCACCCCACAGCCTCAAGGCAGTATGCCGCTTTATGGTGAAGAATGCGCGGCGCCAGCTCTCTCTCGGATGTCTGCGTTCCACGAGGTTGCATCTTATCCCTTTTGCAAAGATTGAGTGACTTCACGACATTCACTTGATCGGGCTTCCAAGCGATCCCAGTTTTTCGACTTTGGAGGAGCTTCCTCATGACTATCCTCTGCGATGACTTTGTTTGAATGCATGACTTGAACTTGATCGGCTGACTCTTCTTCTCGTTTCCGAAGAAGTGAATCGCCGGGATTCGTAGTGAAGCCCGGTACTGTTTAACGCTGGCCTATCACCTCTGACCCTAATAACCAATCCAGAAACGGGCCAAAATCTCGCAGGCCCAAGAAGTTAGATATATGGGCCGCGTGTTGTGAATGAATTTACTCCAGTGGACTGAACTGACGCGGGTTCAAGTCTCATTTGTATATCCATCCACACAGAATTAACAGGAGAAATCACCTTCTAAAGTGCGCTTTGATCTGGCTGCTCCATAGTACAGTATGCTAGCTTTCACTGTCCATGAGGCGGTGTTCGGCGACCGATTTCTCGGAATTGAACGTTTCCTTGATGACGTACTACAAGATCTCAGGAAGAACCCGGTCAGTGGCTCCTCAAAGGTCGACTGGTTGCTTGGATCATGCAGGCTCATTCCTCAGACTCGCTGCTGCAGTATATACCAGATACCAGATAGAAACGTAGATTGCCAATATTTGGGCTGCATCCTTAGGGGCACTACTTACCGGGGCCTGCACTGCCCTTGCTTGTTTGAATACTTTTGTCGAAGTGTCCATATCTCTTAGAAGCGCGGCATCATTCCCCCCCCCTCAACGCACTTCCTCTTCGTTGTCTAACGTCCCCCACTTCGGGAATCTTGACTTGACGGAAGGCCAGGAGGATTATTTTGCATTTGTGCGAGACATGAATTTACATAATCATTCCCTTGCTGTGTTATTTTTTTGGGTCCTCGTGAATCTGACGTGCTTCCCCCTTACCTGCACTGCACTGCCATTCTCTCTCTTTTCGATCTTGGCAAGTCTTGGCACCCTCCAGCAGGCGCCCCCGGCCATTCGCTTCTCGCTCGTCGGGCCCACCCACAGATCGTCGAATGTTTGGCGATTGCTAGCCAGGCTCCCTATCGATTTACACACAAACCCAAATTAGTGCATGATATTCGTGATCCCCCCTCGGCACGAGTCTGTGGCTTGAAAGATGATGACGCTTGCGGTGCATAAAGGGGGTCTTCTATCCAACCCCCTTAGTCGACATCAACCGCTCAACAGCTGAGGTCTATTCGGATAGTAATAGTTTGAATTCGCTGCACTACTAAAGATGTAAAGTACGTGTATTTATATATGCCATCATGATACTATTTGGCTTCATAATTCAGCTCTTATCTTTGAAGGTCGATTGGTCGGGAATTGTCGCGTGCATGCGCGCGCGAGAGCGCGCGTTCATCTCGTAAATTGCGGAACAGGTAGGTACCACTATATATGCTGTTATTTCCCCGGAGAGCGTTGTAGATCATTGATAATGATAACGGTGGAATTCGACCCCCAACTCCGTGATAAGATACAAGTCAAGGCGAATCGATTCTATATCAGGACGGTAGAAAGGAGGTGCGTGGCCAGGCGTGGGGGTTCATACACAATCCTATATAGGAGATGAGCGTCATGTAAATAAAGCAAAGAATCAGAAAGAGAGGACAGGATCACAGTCACGGACCGTTCCTTATTACAACTTCAACAGTGGCGCAGCTGCAGCTCGTCGATGGGTGTTCCCCGTTGCAGTTGATACATTTAGGTGGGTCGTTGTCGGGGTGGTCAGTTGATAAGTGACCCTCATCATTGCGTGTGTGGCACCGGTATGCAGACTTTCACTGGGAGGGATGCACATTTCTGGCAATGCATGGGCTCCGGACGCCGCCGCGATCCTTTTCTCAGGGCAACCAACTGCCAAAAAAAAAACAAAGTTGAGGCACTCTGATTTGTTTTCAGTTTCTAATTGCCCAAGCCAGCCAACCAAGCTGGTGGTGAGGTGGGACTGAAGTTATCCTACAGCGGGCTGCACTCCTCCCCGAAGCTAGGGTAAGAATTTATCCAGGAGTGTGTGCAGGGCATGTCCGGTGGTCCTTGGTGGGGACTTCATCAGGTTTCTTGCAGTATAAGGCTTTATTCTGCCAAGCCGTCGTAGCGGTAAGGTCGAGTACCATCAATGACACTGACTGTGTCACCTTTGAAGGGTGCCAGATCATTTGCGTGTGTTCCAACCGCTTCAGTGACGAAAAGGTAACCTCATGGCAGAGCAGTACACGGTCAGGACTTGTTTGTCCGCTGTAGAAGCGATTTCCCTTAGGTCAGGCATTGATACATCTGACTGGTTGAGGGTTGTATGTAGCAGTTATGAACAAGGAAGCGGTGGGATCAGTGGCAGATAATCGCAACCAGCTAGGGTGATTCTTCTCTGAGTTGGCAACGATTGTTCGGTTTCTTGGTAAGTTTGATCAAGGTGGGGAGGGGGGCTCTGAGCAAATAAAAGTGCCAGCATTGCTATCCTGAGATGCAGACGGACTCGCAAATGTCGCGCGGAAGGGGGCAATTTCGTTGCTGCGCCACTGCATACCTGTTTAAGGCCCCTGAACTCAGCTCCATGGTTTAGAGCACTACAGTAAACTTGCAAGGTCCTCCACCCACAATTCGTGGGAATCTTCACTTTCCCACCCTGTGGATATTGCTTCTTAAGTTCTTCAGCACAAGGCAGCGCAGTGGCCCTTCTAGTGATAAATCGTGACTACCTCTAATTATCGCTGTCTACTGCGGCGCGTGAGGATTGGCCTCTTCTCCATATACGATAGCAATTAAATGGATTTGCAACGGAGAGCTCCGTAAACAGGTAACCTTAGTTATTGTGCAAATCGGAATGCCAGTACTATCATGCGTCAGTTTTGTTCTATTGCTTTCCAGTAGCCATGGAACACGAGGCTTGCTCCTTCGCCGCAGTCACCTATCATTCTTGAACTACTCCATCCAATCCGTCTCCTCTGCAACCAATCCGTCCTGAGAACAATCACCTTTGAGTGATTCGTATCTCTTTCTTACTCGCCTTTGCTGTACATTAATGTCAAATCACCGCGTCTGCAAGTTCTTCAACAAACCGGGCGGTTGTCTTAGGGGCTCGACATGTCTCTTTAGTCATGATGGACGAGAAGGCGCTCTTCCCCGTAGCTCTCACCGCTCAGGAATATCATCTTCGTCCTCTGGGAAAGAAAAGAGCAACGCCCCAGCGAGCACTAATCGGAACAATTCCAACACCACCCCCTCGAGTTTGTAATGAGTTCTGGAATAGTGGCACTTGCAAGCGAAACCTCAGTTGTAGGTGGCTCTTTCGTTTCTCCGGTCAATGATCGATAGCCTTTAACTCGCATGATACAATAGGTCGATTTGAGCATCGGCAGAAGCCACAGACAGGCGTTGCTCATGATCGTGCCCCTGAAGGCCCACCCATTGGCTCACCTTCTGCTATCCCAGGGACCTCACTGTCTGAAGAGGCGCTTATCTCGAAAATAGTCCAGTCAACTGAGTCTACGGATGCACTTTTTCCTGTCAGAAATCCTAGACAGTTTCGCTCAGTTGGGGATCAACTTCGGAAATTTCTGAACGAGGATGGTTTTAGAATTCAAAGATCCAGCAACGCAACAGAATTTGTCGAGCTTTTGGGCCATTCTAGCTCAGTTTATGGAGTTTGGGTGCGAGGCAGGCTTCTGACACATTGATTGCTTCACTTACACGCCTTACATTGATAGGGACATGAAGATCGACAGGTACAGAATGCCATTGTGTCGAATACCGACTTCGTTCTGATCCATACTTTGTAGCTTCTCCTAGACAACCTCACTTCTGTATGTCATTTAGTTTAAAAATGACGCATTCCATTGACCAACCTCGCAGAATATCTTCGTCGGAAACGGCTATAGACATTTGAACACCATTTTATCAGGATCCACCCCTG
>NW_024067356.1:0-45525 GCF_015039405.1 Cantharellus anzutake | reverse complement strand
CCTCCAGCGATCTATCGAAGCATCGGATAGGTTTGCCGCCCAAGTTTTCTAAGTGACTCACGAGCTGAGTAGCAAAGCTAACTGGAGGCTTTGCATCCTTGTTTCCGTTGCGGACATGTGGCAGGTGAGGTGGTGAGGAGGGGGGGATTGAGATGAGGGGATTGTTTTCGTCGAGTCGAGTCCTGGTTAAGTCTATCCCGGGGAAGCGATGCCCAGAGACGGAAATGATTAACGAGACCATAAATGATTCACATGTGATACTAGAGCCCATGTTGGAGTAACCGGGCTCAGCGCAGAACGATGCACCGGACCTAACCGCTTATGGATTTGCACAGCCACTTGGCTTGTTGGACAAAGCCACTCAAACATTCAAAGTGCCTGCGCCTTGGAATGGCATCCAATACATGGGCAGCGTGATGATACAGCGACAACAAACACCGGGGTGTATACGGAACTTGATTTTGAGTCACCACCTGGAATGGATCATCGGGATCGATTCATTGACCCACACTTCATCTTGCTCCATTGTGGTAAGCTCCTCATGTATCACATTCAAATTCTGCTTTTTGGATTCACACATGGGCTAATGACCTCCATTCGTAACAGGATCTTTGACCAAAGCAAAACAGACGTGTGAATCTGCTCAAGGACAACTATTTGCCTTCCCCCCGCTATGATCAGAAGTACAGTTCGGATTATAGGGTCTGCCCCGCACCTGGGCGGCAATGCTTCACACCAAAATTGCGCCAAGGTCGTGGTACGCTCGCCATGCCTTGATGTAGCGGTGTACATCCACTGGCGGCGGTCTCTCTACAGGCGGTGGGAATGGATAGGAATGGACGTCCTTGACATGTTCAGTAGGGGATATCGCTTTCACAACCTCGGAGGCAACCGGTGATATGAGCGGCTCTGCTGGGTGTGAAACCGCATCAATATTGCGGCATCAAAATGCCTCGCTACATATCTTGAGAGAGATGGGAAGGGATGCTTCATTAACTGACCTCGGCTTCTGATTTTAGTCGGGTCGGTCCTATAATTCAATTTGCGCGCGTTGCCGAAATGCGCTTGCCATTCTGAAATTTGAGTTCTTGCCTCCCCCTTTTTGCAAATCCACGACGCGTCGACACCGCGCGGAGGGCGGCTTGTCAGGAGTCATGGTGAATCCTGTGGAGGCTCCTATTGTGGTGATCAATGTGGATGAGAATGCGTAAAGCGAGAACCAACACCCCAAGTTTATGACACCCACGAAATTGGAGCACCGGTCCAAAAATTCTTCGAATGTGGGATCGTCGAATCCTCGCAAAAGGGCCCAAGCAATCCAGAAATGGCAAAAGAAATACTGAATGGTGAGTTCTCGCCAATTTTTAGGAGGAATGCGCATGGATGGCATTGGCTTCATTAGAGGCATTCAAGAAAAATCATACCCTGACCAGCAGGAACTCCAGGACTTGGCGATAATGACGAAAAGGACAGTGGAACAAAGTATGAAAAACCTTTTTTAATGCTTGTGTTTTTTTACCTCCGTTTCTCAGTTCGAAGGTATTTCTCCTTACAGAGGTGGATCCGAACACGGCAGGCAAATCCTAATGGCCCGATACGGCCCACATCTCTTGCATCTCCCCCAGGCCCATCGAGGGCTAGAAAAGCGCTGGATTCAGTCCTCGACGAGGTCTCTAGAGATACACTTGAAGAGGAAATCATTCGTGCGTTTTTGCTTCCACATCAACATCCAGGAAGCTTATATGTATGTCTTCCACCAGTGTTTCCTGATCTTCGTACCGCTATACCCCAGCTTCGACAGCTCATCACCAAGTTCCCCGGTCAGTCAATGGTGAGATACCCGGGGTGGGCAAGGGTCCTGAGGGTCGACGAAGAGAGGGTATTGACCTGGATAGACTGGACAAAAAATCAAGGAGCTCCTGTACTCCCTTCATCTTCCGCTCCCTACTCGTTGACCTCCACACGACCCATCACCTCAGTGTCTCAACCGGGAACCCGTTTGCCCACACCTTCTCAGTCTCCAGAGCCTCGAGGACACTTGCGACTAAGCATTGGGTCAGTGGGAGGCGATAACGAACGAAGCCCCAAGTTCACCGATCTTGGGGTTTCATCTTCCCAACATCTCTCTTTGACAACATCTCCCCTTGTGGGATCTGCACCTGTGCTCCCGAGGCAGCCACAGTCGTTCACGTTTCTGCCAAGTCCAGCAGAAGAGCATGTTCCAAGCGTTTTTAGGATGCCGTCGGCTGTTACCACTCCTGTTTCACCCGTTACGTCGGCACCTTACCCCCAACCGCGACGAGTCACTCAGCCCAACGTGCTGCAACCATCTTCGAGTAATTTCACGTCGTTGTCGTCCATTCCTACGCCAATTGCAACTTCAGCTCCTAGCCGATCTGCACCTTTCGTTTCTGTCTCGAATGTCCAGCCGTTCCGAGCCCCTGTTGCAATACAGCTTGGGAATGTATTAATCGGCAATTCGGTTCCTGCTTTCGTACCAAAGTATCCAGTAGCAATCCCTGCTACCCGTGGTCTGAACCAGCAGATGCCTGTTCCCGAGCCATCTCCTGTATCTGCCGTCCCACCAACGTGGCCCCAATCGGGAGGATTATCTGCGCCGGGAATGGACAGCCCAACACATGGTTTGAATGAATTAGGGATGGCTTCTTCTGACGAAGTACCCTCCCAGGATCTCCCGCTTGATCGTCGTAGCTTCAACGAATTCCGTCGTTACGTCAGACGTTTTCGCCCCCAAAACGAGAAGACACCGTCACCTAGTCCCCCGCTGACGTGCGCGAGTTATTGAGGCAACTCGGAAGTTTGGGGCAAAGCGCGACGGATCTTCTCCTTCAAATGCGTTCAACCTAAAGGTTGCTGTATATTGTTTATTAACCTATTCTGTCGTGCGTGTTCGCCGTCTTATGTTTTCGTTCTTGGGTGGATCCTTTGTCTGTATATGGGAATATGCAACATTGGACAACCTCAAAATGGACCTTCGTTTTACATAATTCTTGCTGAAATATTTCCACATGTCACATGTATAATGGTTTCCATGACCTGGTAGTACTGTTTGTCAGGCAGCATCTTTTTCTATGCTCTAATTTTCTTGTTCCCACTTTTACATGTTACTTTTGCGCTGAGTGTTCTGTACTTAGTATGATGCCTACATGCAAATTGTGTCATCCCCCTGTACTTGGCAGGTGCCTCCGGATTGGGTGAATTCTCCACCATGTGGTACGGCATTGAGATGATAAATCATTTCAATATCTCACTGGTAGCTGGGTTATCCCGCATACACTACAATCGATGCACCCCAAGCTGGCGACGACCTGTGCCTGAGCTGTCTGAAGTAAATCTGTCTGATGTATTTCGGGGCTCCGAAGTAAAGATGCAGTCGCGGGAACACTCTGAGCGAAATGAGGATCGGGACGGACAGAACTATACAGCCCAAACACCACGAGTACTTTATGACTTCAATGAGCCAACTTGGCCTTCAGCAGACAACGTTATATCTCTTGCCTCTTACAAGGGATGAAACGGGTATCTTCAGTAGTTCGGCCAGCTGTCCGGTAGGTGTGAGATCAGAATCGCGCGCAATCCACTATGAAGCAAAACGAACATTTCATTGTTCCTCAACTGATCGCCTTCGTTGGAACGCAGGGGTGTTTTGGCACTGGGAGACGTGACGCCTCAACTTTTCCCAGGGTAAGGCTGAATCAGGGGCTAATAGGATTCTCGAGGTTGTAACGCTGCCCGTCATTTGGTCGAGGAATCGACAAATTCATTGGTTGGTGAGTGAAACAAATAGGATTCGGCACCAGTTTGTAACACCTGCCGATCTGCGAGAATCACTGCGGTGGGGATCCGAGGTTGTTCCCGGTCCGTCTGGGACTGCATGCTTTGGTCTACATGCATGCTTCAAACTTATTACCTCTCCACTCCAAAGAAACGGAAGGTATTTGGAGCCAGACCCAGGTTGGTCATCCTGGTGGTTGAGTTTGGTCAATATCACCAGCACCCCTTTCCCACACAAACTCTCCAAACATCGCTCCTGCGATTGGTGGATTTAATCTGTCACCTCTCTGTTTCGTCCCCCGTGCCGCGCTTGGCATCAATATTTGGCAGGAACTTTGGGACTTGCCAGCGTTGGAACAATCAGGTATCATCGTAGACCAATTAGTGAAGATGTTCCAAGTAGGGCGCCCGGGAAGTAGGTCTATGGCGTGCTGAAAGGAACAATAAAACCTCTGGTGGTGGACAGCTGTCCAACGCATGCGAGTCCGAATTTGGTTGGTGACATTCTCCAAAGCTTCTCTCTGCAAGTAAAGGTGCGACCTCGGAGACGCCTCCCACGTAATATCGACGTAGGGCCTGTGGAATACCATGTGTCAAACCCCACAGCCAACGCCGGTCAATGGCATGTGGCTGTGCCTTGGCAACTCCTGCCCAACACCACATGTTCGGATCAATTCCCGTACAAATACCTACCATTATCGTCTGGAAAACTAACTACCCTACTCATGCCTTCCTCGTCACCGACTACCTCTAAGAAGGCAGCTCTCTCGCTGAAGAATCATTTAGACATCTGGGGAAAGGAGTTCGCTCGTAATCCGAAGCCATCTCTCGCTCGAAGGGAAAACATAGCCGAACGATCGGGGAAGTCTCTGGCACAAGGCGAGTGTATCAAGTAAATTGAGAGGTTTTTTCTTACCCCTTGGAAAGTAAATAAATGGTTCGAAAAGCAGCGAAGAAAGGATCGTGAATCTCGAGCTGGGAAAGCTTGTGCGTTTTCTGAAGACTTCTCGTGTATCAGTCGTTCCCTAAGGTCCCGTCTTTCTAGCGCGCGCAAAATCAAACCAACCCAAGCACAGTTCAGCCCTGGATGGGGATGTGGATGTGGAGGAACGGATTCGTTAGTGTTTCTCGACCTTCATTCTTCTCGAGCTGAGGATAACTATGTGAAACAGTATTCAGCCCGATATCCCATGCACTTGGGAAACTCAATGTGCTTTACTCACACCATCTCACAGTAAGCCGGGCCAAGGCAACAGCATGGGCCGATGCGCTGGAAATATCGGGAGAACCCTATCCCAAAGATATAATTCATAGATGGCTAGACTGGAAACGCTCCCAGGTGGCTGAAGATGATCAAGATGATGAAGACGATGAGACAATTGTGGTAGATGACAGAAGCCGCGAACTTCTGACTCCCATATCTCCTGTTAGTTCACCTCCAAGACCTAAACCGACCACTGTGCGTTCCCCGCTGAAGATTAGAATTTCCCGCCCGATCACCCATTCAACTCCTCATCTCCCTAACTCCCCCTCTGTCACAGCTTCACTATCGTCCTCGCCAATGTCTCCAGTTTCGAGGTTCAACGGAAGGTCACTTAGTGATAGCCTGCCGTCGCCATTCGTGACGATATCCTCAACTTCACCTCCCTCCACATTGTCATTTTTCCCAATCGAGCCTTATAGCTCCCTCAGCACACCCCCTCAATTTCAGTCTTTCAAGGCTTTCCTTAAATCTCGTCACCCTTCAAGGGCCAGCATTGCTTCGAACAGTATCAGTGATGACACCAAGTCTGGGGTCCTCGTGGAGCTTTCCAGACTTGAGGAGCAGTCAAGGAGGACTTTGGACATTCTTCAGTTTGTTGCGCAATGCTAGGCCTCTTCTGGCTGGAACGCCATGCCCCTTTTGTCATTTGTTCAACTGTATCATGATTTTGGCTCTATAGTTATAGTCACTTGTCATCCTCAGCAGGACAGGGTGTTTATGCCATGAAACCTCGTTGGGTCTTTGCCAAAGTTTTCATTACCACGTTTGTTGACGTCCGATATTTTGAATTGTGTAAGCGCCAGACTCCCGGAGATCGCCGTGAGGTCCAGGATGCAGGCTTTTCCAAGACTTTCAAACCTCTGCCACTCTCACTACGAGCCACAAAGCTGCCTCTGGTGGCTATTCAAGGATTTTCGCTGATCTGGGCCCTTGGGCACTGCAGGTCGCTCAAAATATCATCCAGTATTTGGTGAGAAAGCCACGTTACAACTTGTGCTCGGCAGGGCGGGGTGCACGGAATGCCCTACATGGACACTCAATCGCTTTCTGAGCCTCCCATGGCGTCTTCTTCTAAGCCCCTCACGAGTATCAGCCGTATGGGTCGTAAGGAACCTCGCAGGAATGGTATCATGGCCAGAACCACCGAAATCACTGCTGTACCAACCACGGACGCACGACTACTGGATGAGCGTGTTGCACAACGGCGCGGGCAATTGATTGCGCAAAAGAAAAAAGAGCTTTTGGAATTATTGGAACGGCATGATGATGCAGTGCGTTCCGGTTTCTTCGTGCTTGGGCGTCTTCAGTCTCATTGACTACAATCTGGCATGACAGGTTCGCGAAGCGTTCCATCTTGACCGGTTTGTCACTCTCGCAAGTTTTGATCCAGAGGTGATCTTCCCCCCGTGTCATACACACATTCAGACCCAGTTCGCTCAATGATTTTCAAGGTTGCCAAAACTGACACGTCCCAAGTGTTTAATGCCGTAAGGGTTTGCCTACTCTTGCGATATGAGACATTGACATTCATTAATACCTATAGTTTCGAGCTCGTTTTGACCTCGTTGCTAGCAATATTGAAAACGTGTCTGGCTCTGGCGCCACCGCGGCGCGTCGCACACGGCGTGCGATCAATGACAAACGCGAAACAATAGAGGCTCTTGCTCAGAATCTTGCACTTGTCTCTTCTCCTTCTGCCCAAAAAGCATCCAAAGGGAAGGGAAAAGCAGCCCAAAATGCTAGTTCCGCTCCGACCGAACCTTCTCCTCGTGCGAAACCCAAGATTGCATTTCCCTCATCTGCTTCTCAGCGTTTTTCGCCTAGAAAGGGGCGAAAATCTCTTCCGTCGCGCCTGGATGGACCTGTATCTCCAGCCGCCCCAACTCCCCGTTCCAGCGGACGCGGCAGAGGTCGGGGTCGGGGTCGGGGTGGAAGGGGGAAGGGAGTACTGCGCACAAAATCTTTGAGTGCGATTGTGCGAGAGCCAACGTCCAGCGATGTTGATGAGCTCGAAAGCGAAGATGAAGTCCCCCCTCCTACGATTGCAGTCGCACCTGCCCCCAACCTACCCTTCCTCGTCTAAAGAAATTGCGAAAGCGTAATGAGGTCGAGTCTGTTAACCCGCCTTCTACAACTATCAAGCGTATCAAACTCATTCATCGTGTTCCTCCACCAACGTACACCCATCATGAACAGTTGCCTCCAGATAAGGCATATGGCGGTGATTTGACCAAATTCTTGCAGTCTTTTGTTCGGTTGGAAGACGATGGTCCTGACATGGTAATCGAGGAACTCAATGCGGCTGCCAGGATTGATGGGACATACCTCAGACGTATCAATCAGCTCAGGGGCCATGGACGGTTGTCGCACGTAGAGGGGTCTCTTCCTCAAGAGCCTGAACCGCCTCGTCCTCTGGGGCATTGGGATTCAGTCGTCGAGGGGGCTTCCAGTCATCTCAGGATAGTGCGAGAAAATGGAAGGGCTCGCGTGAACGGTGCTCGGCGCGTTGCCCGGTTAATCAATGCCCATTGGGAGAAAGTGGCAGGTGCAGATGAAAAGTCGAAGCGCTTAGAGGAGAAGAAGATGCAAGCGCTTGTGAGGTCCACTTTGAGAGCAGTCCAAGCCCATTGGAAGGATGCCGTTAAAGTGAGCGTGTCTTCATCGTATAAGCGTGTTGCCGAACAAATATTATTGTTTACAGTATGTAAAACAAATGAAACTAGCTCAAGAGAAAGAAGAGCAAGCCCGGAGGGGGAAGGAGCATTTGGACGCGATCATTGAGCATTCTGCGAAAGCATTGAAGGCTCAAAGGAATATGGATATTTCTGGTTTGCGCGATTCAGCAGACATCGAAGAATCCCAACACGAGAGCGACACCTCTTTAGAAGAGGATGCTTTAGCAGAGGATGGCGAAGATGAAGAGGATGGGGATGACGAGGATGGCGTGGATGGTGATGATCTGGATGGTATCGACGATATCGACGATATCGATGATATCGATGATGATAGTCAAGTCAGTCGCGATGGTGGTCAAGATCTCGAAGATGAATTGGTTATGGTCGAGGGGGGATCCACTCCCAATTGGGATGTGGAAACGCGATCCGAAGCCGAGATGGAAGATATCAACTTGCTTGATCGTACTTCGCCTCGGACCGAAACTCACCTGCATGCTCTTGACAGCCGGGACTCTTCACTTCCCCCTACAAGTTTTGAAGATGGCCGTTCTCTCAGCTCAGAAGCCGAGCCTCCGTCGCTGTCTAGGCGTGTCTCCTTTGCTGATCAGGTGTTTAGCACAGAGAAAATCTATTCCCCTCCAGTTTCCGGAGCAGAAGGGAGCCGGAATGGCCACATACGTGATGAGGAGGATTGCCTAAATGATAATTTCAAAGATAATTCGGATGTTGAATCCACACCACCGGTTGAAATCGCATCCTCGCCGGGCCCACGCCTAAACGGAACGGCGACTAGCTGTAGGTTACTTCCATCTGCTGGTGCTGGGGACGACGATTTCCTTGGGGACTCCAAAGGTGATCCTGAGGATTTGGAGTTGGCAGCCCAAATGGAAGCAGAGGGAAGTGACTCAGATGATGGCGAATTGAATGCGCTGGAACACGATGCCGAACTGCCTTTGGAGGAACTCCTCGCGCAATATGGCTATGTCCCAAATGCCGAGAACATCGAAGACGAAATCTCGGTGGCTGGTGACGAGATGGATGTGGATGCCACACCGATCAATGGCAATCACGGTGGAGATGGTATGGACATGTCTGAGCATGATGAGTCTCGGGACTATCAATCGGATGTGGTCGAGGATGGGAAGCGGCCCTTGTCCCCTGTTCCCCATGCTTCGTCCGCTGCTATTGAGGATGACGACACAAATAGGTCTTCCGATCCGTTGCCAATGGTTAATGGTGAGAAGGATATGTCCGCAGCCACCCCCAGCCGTCCGACTCCTCAACTTTCTGATGAGGCGGAACCTGATAGTGATCGCGAGTCATCCGTTGAAGATATTCCATCCCTCTCTCAGCTCGTGAGCCGCAATGCATCTGATGAAACCCTCAAAGCACCCTTCCTTTTGCGTGGAAAACTCCGTCCTTATCAGCATGCAGGACTTGAATGGCTAGTCACTCTTTATCGCAATGGTGATAACGGCATTCTAGCGGACGAGATGGGTCTAGGGTACGCAATTTGGATGGATGTGTAACAGGCACTGACGCGCTGTTAAGGAAAACCATTCAAACTATCGCTCTATTAGGTTGGCTGGCGTGCGAAAGAGGCATTTGGTGCGCCTTTCTTTACCTTTTCACTTGTCGCAATGCTTACGACTTCTGCTGCAGGGGTCCCCATTTGATAATAGTGCCCACCAGTGTCTTGAAGAACTGGGAAATGGAATTTAAGAAGTTTCTTCCCGGGTTCAAAATTCTGTCGTACTACGGAACAACCAAGGAACGAAAAGAAAGGAGGCATGGATGGAAGGCCCAGCATGCCTTCAATGTCTGCATCACATCCTACCAACTCATTCTTGCTGATCAGCACATCTTCCGGCGTATGCCTTGGGTTTACATGATTCTTGATGAGGCCCACAACATCAAGAACTTTAAATCCCAGCGCTGGCAGGATCTCTTTACGTTTCGTTCGGAACGGCGATTGCTGTTGACTGGCACCCCGCTACAGGTTCGTATTCCCTGTCACGTTTGTTTTTCCTGCTCATTATTATGTTCAGAACAATCTAATGGAACTTTGGGCACTCATGCATTTCTTGAACCCGATCGAGACCGTCGGTTATCGTTCTGACTTCGCTGACTGGTTTTCTAGTGAGTAAGCCCACACACTTGTGCGTTCACTCTTACTCAAGTTTGGCATTAGAGCCAATGGACCGAGCTCTTGAAGAGGGGAGTGCGATGGATATCGAAAACCAAGAACGTGTCAATAAGCTTCACACAATGCTCCGGCCATATCTCCTACGTCGAATGAAGGTTGATGTTGAAAAGGAACTTCCGGCAAAGTACGAGCATGTGATGTACTGCAAACTCTCCAAGCGACAGCGATATTTGTATGACGAGTTCATGTCGCGGGCGGAAACGAAAGAGGTACTGGCGTCGGGTAATTTCTTAAGTAAGTATCTCGCAACCACCTGATCTTATCTATTGGTTCTCACTGATCCCCGGAAAAGGCGTTGTAAATTGTCTCATGCAGCTGCGCAAAGTTTGCAATCATCCTGATTTATTTGAAGTTCGACCTATTGTTACCTCCTTTGCCATGACGAAGTCCGCCATCGCAGATTTCGAGATAAAAGAGTTGCTTGTTCGGAGGAGGCTCCTTACAACAGATCTTCTCGACAGCAGACATTCAGTTCTCCATTACCTCACTTCCTACGAGGACACATCCGTTGTCGCCTACCTGTCACGTCGAATGCTCGACGCAACATTTCATTTACCGTACCAAGGGGAACAACTAGGAGACCCTCCCCCTGTTGATCTTCGGACCATTGAAGGATATCGCCGCTCTCACCAGTACTATGAAAATGAATCTAAGCGCCTCAGATGGAAGCATATTGCCTACATTAATAGAGTCCGTTGCTCTGCGCGTCCGGTGTATGGTCGAGAGAAACTGGATTGCGTACAGGCGATGCTTCGTCCCATCGTGCCTTTTGACAGTTCGTGGGAAGTATCCCGCCGAACTTGGGATCGCCCTACTTTGGTCCCAAGCATGGTGAAGTCCCACGTGCAGCGTGCAGAGGCGATGCGGCCAATTATTGACCGCTTTGCATGCACAACCCCTCCAGTGGTGGTTCAGGACCTACCTTCAATCGCATTACGGCGTGTGGAGAAACAGGTGTCAGCCTTGCGATCTGGCTTGGAATTTGATACATTGCATTTTGCCGCGGTGAAGCTCCAAATTGCGTTCCCAGATCCATCTCTTCTCCAGTACGATTGCGGAAAGCTGCAGGAGTTGGATATCTTACTGAAAGAGAGGAGGAAAGGTGGTCATAGAGTGCTCATCTTCACACAGATGACGCGGGTTCTGGATATCTTAGAGATCTTCCTTAGTTTTCATGGATATCGCTATCTTCGACTAGATGGTTCAACGAAGATTGAAGACAGACAGAGGATCACACAACGGTTTAACGTGGACACGCGCATCCTGGCGTTCATTTCGTCTTCCCGCTCAGGAGGCGTTGGTATTAACCTGACAGGGGCAGACACTGTAAGGACCATCAATCGTTGCAGGTACACTCCACCTTACCGGTCACAACATAGGTTATATTTTATGATTCGGATTATAATCCATCTATGGACCGCCAATGCGAGGATCGGTAAGCGGTACATTTCGGGCGTTTCGCATGCCACTAGCGCTGAATATTATCCTTCAGTGCTCACCGCATTGGTCAAGTCCGGGACGTTCACATCTATCGTTTCATCTCAAAACATACAGTTGAAGAAAGCATGTTGCGAAAAGCCGATCAAAAGCGATCATTAGATGACCTCGTCATTCGTCAAGGCGACTTCGACTGGCGGAAAGTCATGGTTTCCGATATGCAGATGGTGCAAGCTCTGGAGCAGGTCGAAGAAGCCGAAGATGCTCAGGCCGCGCGGAATGCGGCGGCAGAAATGAGCCTGGACACCGTAGGCGAACAGCGAGACTTTGGGGAAACCGATGGCACCAGACCATCTCTAATTGAGGCTGGCGATGAGGCCGATCAAGACGAGGGAGTTGAGGATGAGCTTGAGGGTCTTTCTGGGGTGGAGAGATACATGATTCGCTTCGTTGAACGCGATTGGGCATTCTTTTCAGAGTGGAGGGTGAAATAAACTTTACTTGAATAACTCGGATTGTAGTTGCATTCTTGTTACATTATTGTGCTCATAATATCTTGATTCAATTTCGCAAACGGCCATGAAACATTTGCTCTGAGTACGAGTCTGTTAAAGGCAGAAAAGGTTATGAATGAAGCCATTTCGTAGGAAGGGCACCATTCTGTGGGCTCAAAAGTGTTGCAATATTACTGCCATTTATTGTCGGTTCAGGACATCTGTGTGCGAACGGCTGAGGCAGTGAGTTTCTGATCCCTAAACTCTGATCGTGACAAACTCACGAAAAAGAAATCATGGGGTGCGCCCTGATACCGCTCCTTGTGCCGCTTGTGCTAATTGCCATTCTCTTTGCTTGATCAGGTCGTCAGCAGATTGCGCCTAGTAAAGAAAAGGACATGCAGCAGTCTGAACAGTCACTAAGTCAGGAACGATACTACCTTTTCACGTTCAGCGAGGGCCTTAGAAGTAATGCAAAGCATTAGAATTCATGCTCGTGGAACGAATCTTTATGAATCAATACCTCTGAAAATACCGAATCGTTGCAAATTTCTCAATGATAGGACCAAAGTTCCAAGCAAGATTCGTGCTAACACTTACGTCTTCCAGCCTCTAGAATCTGATAATGGACACGAACCCCGGCATAAGCTCCCCAACACGCCATGCCAGCGAGCGTCAGCACTGTGCCGCGGTGCAGGGCATCCAAAAACTTCATGGCAAACAGGGAAAATTAAGTCCCACGGCCCAGGCACTGCCACAAGGGTCCCAGTGGCGCCAAAATTGGTGGTCATAATTGGACACATCTTTAAGACGACATGATGATTATTGCAATGGGATGGGGCACTCAGACCATTCAGCCACAGTCAAAAAAGTCGAGGATTAATTAGTGGTCTTTCCTGGTTTAGAATGGACGGGACGAAACTGGAACGAAACTAAGTCTAGCCCTACATATGAATCGGTGAAATGCGATTAAAATCAAATCCACTATTCATCAGGGGAACTCAAAGTTCTTCATGCCCCTCCGGCTTGGATTGATTTTCCGTGGCGAGCAAGAATGTTTGCGAAAGGAACCGTGAGCCATTCCCGTTTCCAGTCGTGGGTGGTGGCATCGAGTTAAGATTCTTCACCAATTTGGGTGACCGAGGTGGTGAATGCGACAAGGAGATTCGAGGAGGAGGGTTTGAGCCCAAGGTGCTGGCCTTCTTTCTCCTAGGTGGGGGAGAGGAACTTATGCGCTCGACGGCAGTGGAGTCGGACAGGGCACCGGGATCAACTGACAACGCACGCAAGGTGAACGTTGGGGAGATGGGAGGGGCAACGGAGGCAGCAGGGGAGGGTGGAGGTAGGGGTTGAATCTGCGTGACTGATCTGGGGGACGAATCGGATGGTGAATGAACCGTGGCTGGGACTGCCACAGGTATGGAGGATACTGAGGTTGCTTTCTTTGCAGTCCCCAAAACTCTATCCCAGACTGTCCGCACAACTGGATGCTGCCGCAGGCGCGATTCGATGACAAGGTTTTGCATCTCCGTTGTGAGTGCTTCCATGACAGGATCAGTGTCATCGAAGGTTGTTGGTGAGGACAATTTTGGCTTCTCTGCCCCATATATAATCTTCAGTTGACTCTGCAGTAGCCTATAAACTAACCCAATCCGTATTTGCAGTCAGCAGGGAAATCCTGTTACTGGGAGTGCTCGAAACACTACCTTCGCGTTCAGTGATATTCCCCATCAGAGCGATCCTCTGCGAGATCTCGCCTACTGCCCGAATGACATCCTTGTCACTCATGGCCTCAAGTCCGTGTTGCGGAAAGAGGACGGGCCCAAGTTGAGTGACACAAACTGATAATGAAACGAACATTTGATGCAAAAAGTATACGTGCTGATAAGGTAATCGACGTGGCATAAGGGTAGAGATGATCGGTAATCCGTAGTGCACTCGAGAGTTGGGGGAGAAAGAAGGCGACAGTATAAGGCATGCTTCCGCACATGAAATCGCCGCAAGGAGAACATAACGCCACTGAAAAAACTGGGTCAGCACGATTCCAGACAGAACACACCCGTACCTACAAAAGCCAACTCCGTAGATTTACCAAACACGGACATTATCACTAGGAAACCAGCGGAAGCGATGTGAAAACCAGATGCGGACCCAATTCCCCGTCGCACGTATTCCTTTGGAGTCGAAACTCCTCTCCAACTGAGGATTTCAGGTCCGAATCGTTCATAGGCGAAGCGCTTTACGGGATGTTTCAGCGTTTCGTACGCATTGCGTCCTTCTCGGAATCGCTGCTCCCCACTGGGACCCACCCGGTCTGGGTGATTTCGTCGAGCAAGATTCCGAAACGCAGTCTTTAGACCTGACTCGTCGATGTCGCGATTGACACCTAAGATTTCATAATAGTTCGGCGGGAGGGTGGTGACAGCAGCAACAAGGGTATATAGGAGATACAGAATGGCAAGGATAGTGAAGGAAATTCGATATTGCTTTGCGTATTTTGGGCTTCCAGGTCGAGGTCGGGGTAAGTGGGGTTCAAAAACGCGATGATATCCTACAATGGCGGCGTTGGCGAGAAATGAAGGAAAGAATGACCAACCGAGAAAACGCGTAACTGCTGCGACAGTGGGGGAAAGTGTCACAGTCATTGCTTTTGTAAAACCAAGGGCGCCAGCAAACTCTAAACGCTCATGCTTGTTCGGATCCAGCACCTGAAATCAAGCCGAGTCAGCGGGGTGCAGTTGAAGAATACGCAAAGAATGGTGAAATGAGATCTAAGCGCTGCTCAGTGCGGACCGAACGGTCTGTCTGTGCATTTATCTCTTCCAAAGCTCACGTTTCGACCCACAACGCCTGAGCGAGCTCGAGCCCATTGGCTAACATGCCTGCGATCACAATCCTTGGGATTATGTGCGCCTACAACCACACCCAAAAGCGTGTTTCTTTAGCTTCCAGGTAATCTGCAAGCGTTTAACCGCGGATGGGGATACTGTGACACCTTATCAGGATAACCACAATCGGAGGACCACTCAGTGCGCATGGGAGATGACGCATGAGCTTGGCAGTAGAGGTGTTTTCTATGAACCAATGCTTCCACAGGACCAAAGGGACAGGAGGCGTGATACCCTTGGGTCTTCACGACAGCCCGGTTCTGGAGAGTGGTGCGATGGTAGACTTCATTGGATTTCGCTACCGTCCTTTACCAACTGGCCTTAAGCCTATGAGCACCATGTGACAGGCACATGGAATGCAGTCGGTCATTTTAAGTAGCGTTCCCGTTGTCTCCATATTTGGAGAGAGGAATAGTTGTACGTTCCGCCTTACGAACACCGCACATGAATCTTTAGCGGGGCGACAAGAACAATGAACGCAGGATCGTCACGATGGCAGGATGGGTCACGTAAAGCCTATGAGAGCCCTTGGGGCCCCCACACATGGGAACTGAGCAACTTCGGGATAAGGGGTACGAAGACATTCACAAAGTCGACCCTTTTACTAAAGCATCATCACAGCGCACAAAAAGAAAGGAATCCCGGTTGAGATATATGTACTTGCCTAGAGAGCAGGACGTGCACCAGAAAAAGTGAACAAGATAACAGTAACTCGCTTAACACCGCCATTCATCACATAATCTGAATTGTGTATTCAGTCGGGCAATCTGCCGTCCAACTATTGAACCATGGGTAAGAGCACTAGTTCCTCAAGACATGCGAAGAAGCGTGTTAAAGCGGCACAATGGACGGTGCATGATTGAAAATTGTACAAGTAAACGGATTGTCGAATTTGTTCATTGTGTGCCCTGGGCACTATCAATGAACCATATATTGGTGGGTGGTTGTTTGAGACGTGTAAAGTGTATTAGAATTCTTGGTACTATGGTGTACGCTATGACCAACTCACGTTTGGTGACGTTGAGTCTAGATTTACACCTATTACCTTTCTTGGTGACATCCGTGCCAAAGTCAGTGCGCATTCATAGCGCCTGACTATAAAGTGTATATCAAAGGGTTGGCAGCTGGAATCACTGGAATGGCATTGGAACATGCAACGTATGACTTTGAATCTAAATACCCGTTACAACATACTTCAACGTAGGTTGTTCAAGATTCATTGTTGGTTTATAATTTGGTTGAGGCTGCCATGACAGTGGGAGCTTCTTTGCGAGGAATGTTCAACAAGAATGACTTCATTCTGGTGCCAGAACGAGAAGTACTTGACAAGTATATGAATGCGCTGGAGGAGGAAGGACTGAGGTTGGTGGTGAAAAGAGAGAAATTCCCATCGTTCAATGTAAGTGGTCAGTTCAAAGCAATGCATAGTATCGCACTTTGTGTATATCCGAACATCCGACAGCGTCAGATTTCACTATCCACACCACTCCTTTCAAAAATCTTCCAATATTTAAGAGTCATGTACGACCACGCTTTGTGATCTTCCATAGTGGGAAAGCAGTTGGGGATCTGGATTACCAAACGATAAAGGAATGGGATTCACAGGACCCGAGACTCATCAATATGTGGAAGTTATACACGGCATGGATCCAAAATGTACCTAAAGGTGCGATGAAGGACCCAGGTTTTAACCCTCCACAGCCACCTTCCACTGAGGATGAAGGCAGTGAGGACAAGGGAGATGAGGATAAGGAACCACTGGGGAGAGAGTTGCGTAGTAGATTTGAGAAGTCTCCAACTTTAAACATCGAACAAGAGAGGGTGGGGTGAGGTTGAAGGAATGCTGGCAAGACATACGGAGGGTGGAGGGTTGTGGACAGCGGATGTGATGCAAATAGGGGGCGTGTCAAGCACCGGCAGTGGGACGAAACGAACAGGAGGGGTTGTGTCAAGCACACGCAACAGGGAAAAACGGAAGAGGGCAGAATCGAGTTAGGATGGACCATACTCTCATTGGCTTATTATCCCTTTCTCCCACTTTCCTTGTATCTGCTGAGGCAGACTCCACGCTTCGAATACTGGGTCCGTTCTACACCCTCCCGTCTTACAGTCACCATCTGTTCTATACAGTGCTAGCCAATAGCGACTCAATGCTTGTCTTTCTGTGTTAAAGCCAGCTTACACGATGACCCAGAGGAGAACAGCAGCCCCGCAACTCATCACAAGTGTGCGGCCACGAGTAGCTAATGTCCTCACAGCTTACATATGACCCACGCAAGAGTTGAAGGATGTTCCAGGTGAGTTCGGGAAGAAGTATCCTAATGAAATCGCAAGTGAGGTTGTAACGGCCGAGTGAATCGTGCGAAGCACTTAAAAGCGGCGATGAGAGGAGGGTAAGAATGTAGTGGGATCGAAGGCCATGGGAAGTATGCGAGCGAATCAGAATGAGCTAAGAGTGTGTGAGGGATCCGGCCGAAACAGACCTTGAGCCTTAGTAGAAGGGTTGGACGCCCCCACAATGCTCGGCTCGCAGGGCTCGGCCGGCGTGATGAGAGCAAGCAATATGAGATCAAGTTACAACAAACTGACCAGCCTCCTGGCCAGGAGCTAGGCTGTGGGCAGCATCTTCTATACCTTCCATCACAGCGTCGCCACTATTGTGAAGACCATCCACCGGACTGTAAGGCCAGTCACTCTGCACCAGCGTTCGACACCAAAGGGGTCTATAGCTTCATTCAAACCGACTTATCCCTGTTCTGGATGAACTCAAGGAGGGCAGCGTGGGTTCCACCATTGAAAACGGTAGGGAAACAAAGACCTCGGCACAGCTATGTAGCGGCAGACATGGTATTTTGGGTCATTCACGATTGACCGTAGTGGCGCACGTGGCAATGGGGCCATACATCGCAGTAGTTGTCATAGTCATTGTGGCACTAAAGGGCAGGCCCAAGGATTACCTTGACAAACCATGGAAGATATGGCACAAAATATTTGAAGCCATACGTGTGTTCGTCCAAGTGGAGTGACAAAGAAGAAAAGAAACAGGGACGGTGCCAACGATAAAAGCCGGGTAAGGCGACGTCGAAAGACGAAGACGCAACAAGGTTAAGATGACGAGTGAGGAATAAGACTCGAGGTTCAAGCCAAAGGGAGGTACGATAGCACGAGTTACATAGCAAAGCGTGCTTGTCGTAAACACACCATCGGTCGCTTGACTGCGTAGCGAACAGCAAGATAGAGTAGTAGAGTTGAGTGATAGAAAATTGTGGGAAGCGAGCGTGGACTTCGAATGGATCATATTGCAATGATCGAGCTGACAATGGAAGCCAGGGGAACGAAAAGGCTAGAAGATGGTGTGGACATTAGCTTCGGTTTCTGATTGGTTTTAGCTCACGAATCCATGATGGCTAAAAAAAAGACAATCAGTATCAGAGTCTCCCCAACCATGGTAAGTCTCAGCTAAAAGTTCTCGGAAACGGCTGCATTCTGACATTATTTCGGGTGATATGGTGATATCGAGCTTCCCCTCACCCCCTATAGTGTATTCTCAAAATGCTTTCGAAAGAAGGCCTGAGTTGGGTTTATCCCCGTGTAACATGTGATCTTTTGTATCGAACGCAGAACGTGACTTCTACATTTGTAAGCAGCACATGACAAATGACATGTCGCAGTCTGCAAAGTACGCATGTGCAGCCAGCACCTCGCAGTTTCAGCAATTTTTTTCGGTAACTCACCTCATAGCCTGAGCCTCCGGAATGGTGTGGTCGGATGGTGCACACATCAACATGATGTCCGTCAAAATATGAGGCAAAAATTCGCCATTGACATTGGCGTTCGGTTTAGGCCGAAGTCAGTGTTGGCGACGACTCCTGCACTGCGGAGGGTAATTGACCGAGCTTGCGAAGGCTTCTGTTGTCTTTCACCTTCAGGTCCAAAATTCGCACTTTCCCACCCTAATTTCTTCCCACTCGCACGTGTTCAATCACATGCTCGGTTTGCCTCTCGTGAAACAGCTTCCTCTGATGCTTTCTCCTTCTGATGATCTGCCAGAGCGGCCTTTTGGCTTAATTTCGGCTGTAGAGTACCCCAAACCGGATGCTGGAGCTTCTCTTGAAAGCAGAAGAATTTCTCGTGTCCAAAGTATGCTTCAAAAAGCTTTGGGAATTATCTGCAACCGTAAGTGTTTGAGATAATCTGTGTGCGTCTGACTATTAGGACACCACACTGCATAACACTTAGTCAGAGCCCTGCCCGGTTCTGTTACATGGTGACTCTATAAACACAGACGAACACTTCTCGATCTTTCCCAGGCGGAAGTCATGATGCACAGAGACCCAGCTTGGACATGGGTCAGCACCGTTGTTTAGCAAAGAGCTGTCGGAAATGATAGTTCCGTCTATCAGTTGCATTTCAAGACCGGTACAAAACTCAGCGGGAAGCTATCTGCTTCACGATATGCTTGCGCAAAGTTTACGTTCTCGACTCCCTTATCCTGGAATGGGGGCAGATTCTTCTCGTCTGGTGGCTTCGTTCTTTGTATGAGAATCATGAGCCTGGAACATGATAGCTACTTTGAATTGATTGGTCCCGTACTTGCGCTGATATGATATCATGTCGTACATATGATGTCAAACGCCTCCCGGAATTGGATAATTCAATCGCTGACAAAGCGCACAGGCGCGTGCCGTTGTCTCGTCACTAGTGGACAGCAGATGGATAAACATTTGTACTGCAAGGTGATGCCCAGAGCAAAGTCACGGCGACTAGCACAGACCACATCGAAGCAGCCTTACCCAGTAGAAAAAAACATCGTGGAGAACTCCATCGTGTCCCGGAGTGAATGTTTTCTTTGCTTCGCACGATGTTACTTCATTTATTCCTGCAACTCAACTACAATGGCATTAGCACAATCATGCCATCACCGCATGGACGCATCCACGTTTCATGTGAATGCGCTCCTAGCACAGCCGCCGGAGGAAATGGCGGCAGTTCCGGACACCTGCTATCTCCGACTTGAGTTCTAAAAACCGCAATGCTTGCTGCAGCGACAGCGATTTCCTTGGTATCTGCTGAATATCGTTAGGCACGCTGCTGCCTTTTATCATCAACCACGAGTTCTTCGCGAGCATCGCTTCTTCCTGGCCTCATAACTCTCTTCAAGTTATCATTGCCCTTCTTGACCCCTTCTCCATTACAAGCTCACCCATCACTTGCCAAAGGGTTTCATGATGTCAGAGAACTTCATCGAAGATGAATCTGTTTCGTATCAAATTCTAGCTGGTGCTGTCAACTTCGAGGTTGAGGGCGTCATTTTCAGGGTACGTCCTCATCCTCATCCGAGGAAAAATATATGTATGATGGTTTTCAGCTCCCCAAAAGTATTTTGCAACGTTACGAAAGCTCTGCCTTTTCCAACATGATAGGAGACTCCAACAACGAGTCCAATTTGCCGATCCATCTTACTGACACACGTGAAGCTTTTACCGAATTCCGCCGGGTTGTGTACACGTACGCCGAGATCGATTCCTCAGATATGATCCCTTTGATTTATGTCTATATAGACCTCTCGAGTCATGTCTCAGTCATCATCACCGATTGTCCAAGGATCTGGAGAAAGTGCTCATGGTACAAAAACTGGCGCACAAATACTGCCTCTCGGTGATGGAAAATATGGCAGCCTCTGCTGCACTCAATCTTGCTGCAGATGCTGAATTACTGCGCTCACATACTACTGCCTCCCTTACGCCTCTCGATATCCTTGTCCACGCTTTGGATGTCGAGTGCGAAGAGCTAGCCGTGACAGCACGCAATGTTGTCAAAGAAGATTTATGGGCGTCCATGTTGTGCCCGTATGATGTGATATCCGGTTTGAACAATTACAATGAGGGAGAAGTTCAGGCAACAGCGTACTACCAAATTTTGCTCAAAGGACAGAATAATTGGTTGTATGAAAAACGGCTTGATCGATCTCATCATCACTACTTATACATTGGGATTGCTAACCTCTCGGCAGAATGGGAGTCAGTCTTCGCCGATTGGGGAAGCTTGTTTCATGTCGGAATTCACATGCCTGTCACGAATGGCTGGAATATTTGGTGTGTTTATTGTGAACTCCACTCGCGGATATGGAGGAATTTGGGAGCAAAGAGGTTCCAACAGTTTGATGTCCTTGGGAAACTCAAGGCCATTAAGTCATGGACGACTTTTCCCAAATACTCAGAGGTTGTGCTACCGGCTGTCACTGAGCAAATCAACCGGATTGAAGGTAAAATCCACTCTTTCTTCCAGGATCCTCACGAAGTAAGTACATACTTTTGCACAAGCGAGGGTCATCATTGCCATTCTTATTTGGGTGTGGTTCTAGATCCCTGTCACGGAATCATCATGATTCACGTTGATATTGGCTGCAGTTGCCCGCTACTGGCACTGTCGATCATCGGAGCATGCTTGTACCCATCTTATGCACCACGCACAAGTCTCTGTAATTGCTGCCTGCCTCGACTGATACCCGGCCCTTCTTCACACTTGCTACCTGTACACAACCTCCCCTGTAAATCTCAATAACCAACTGTGTTTTCTCACTAGAAGATGCAAATAACTCATTTCAGGAACCGGTCTGAAATGGCGTACGTGTGATTACAGCCATGTCAGCAATGTATAGAACCGACGTGGCGGCGTAATTGGATCTAGTTGTGGAGGAGAATACCCAGAGGATAAAACAAACAAACAAACAAACAAGTATCGTTCCAGTGGATTTTTAATTTCTCGTGGCCCTGCCTCATCTCGAAGGTTTGTGAGCACATTAGCACCCAGTGTGCCCTTATTTTCAGGAATAGCTTAGCTAGGTCGTGCACAGGGTCATGTTCACCTAAATCACGTAGTCCACAGTTGAGTCGCGTCTCTTAACTGCGATACATTGTTTCTTGGCTAGAATCGAGTCATGTTTCGAAGTAGGTGGGATAGGGAAAACGCAGAAAAGCGGGGTACTTTGAGCGGATAGGTTTGCTTCAACAGAGGCCAGACCGGTAAGAAACAGCGATATATGGTCTGGACATTTGAAACAAGCCTTCACCTCCGATGTCTCGTTCAAAATCATGTGTGCAGATGGCACGACAGCGCTTGCTGTGGCGGCAGTGCGAGTACTAGTGGGTATGACTAGAACGTGAATCAAGCAGTACTGAACTTCAGACTCGAGTGCACGCATTATAGAGAGCTGTGGAGAAACGAAATACAACCCCAAACATCGATCGAAGAGCAACTGAGAAATGAACGAATTCCTTCAAAATAGGTCACGAGCACGCTAACTTATGCGCTTGGACTGCTGAACCACAAATTCTGTCTCGAGGCCAACCCTTAATTCCGGTATCATTTCTTGGGACTTTTGACCTCAGAAAACCATCCTGTCCTTTCCCTCCTCGACTTTGCCTCACCACACGTCCAAGCGTTTCATAATGTTGGAGAAATTCATTGAAGATGAGTCCGTTTCGTACCAAGCTTCGTCTGGCGCTGTGGATTTCGAGGTCGAAGGAGTCATTTTCAGGGTACGTTATCCAAACTTTGTTCAAGAAAAAAAAAATACATATGATTGTTTTCAGCTTCCCAAATGCATTTTGCAACGATACAAAGACTCCGCATTTTCCAATATGATCAAGGACTCCGACAATGATTCTAATACACTTATCCATCTTGCTGACACATGTAAAGCTTTTACTGAGTTTCGTCGGGTTGTGTATACGTACGCTGAAATCAATTCTCAACATCTGATCCCATTGGTTTACTTCTACAAAGCCCTTTCGAATCATGTCTTAGTCATCATCACCAGTCGTCCAAAGATTTGGAGAAGGTACTCATGGTACAGAAACTGGCGCACAAGTACTGCCTCTCACTTGTAGAGGATCTGGCTGCTTCGATTTCAACCAGTCTTGCTGTGGATGCTGTGTCACTGCGCTCCCACACCACTGCCTCCCTCACGCCTCTCGACATTCTTATCTGTGCATTAGATGTCAAGTGCGAGAAATTAGC
This sequence comes from Cantharellus anzutake, assembly GCF_015039405.1. Lineage (NCBI taxonomy): Eukaryota > Fungi > Basidiomycota > Agaricomycetes > Cantharellales > Hydnaceae > Cantharellus > Cantharellus anzutake. The sequence continues at coordinate 22,744 of NW_024067356.1, read as the reverse complement.
CGTGATAGCCCGTAATGTCGTCAAGGAAGATCTATGGGCATCCACGTTGTGCCCCTATGCTGTGATCTCTCGTTTGAACAATTACGACGAGAAAGAGGTTCGGGCAACTGCATACTATCAAGTTCTGCTCAAAGGCTCGGATCATTGGCTGCATGAGCGGGAGCTTGATCGATCTCATCATTACTCTCTGTTCGCTGGGATTACCAACCTCTCGGCCCAATGGGAGTTGATCTTCTCCGATTGGGGAAGCTTGTTCCACATTGGGATTCAGAAGAATATCCCGGGGTACTCGTACCCATCTCACATTCAGTACACGGAGTACGGTGAAATTCACTCGCAGATATGGAGGAATTTGGCAGAGAAGAAGTTCCAACCGTTTGATGTCCTTGGGAAACTCAAGGCCATTAGGTCATGGTCGGGATTACCCAGATTCCAGGACATTGTGCGGCCGGCTGTCAATACGGAAATCAAGCGGATCAAAAGTACACTCCACGTTTTCTTCCAGGATCCTTACACCAAGTAAGTGCCCATACACAAGCGAAGGCTCCCGTCCCAGTTTCTCATTTCTGCATGATTCCAGAACATTACCTTCCATCTAATATTATTACGATTCACATCAATACTGGCATCTGGACCATTTCGCGTACCGACCCCATCTGTGATAACTCATTTCAGGAACCAGTAAATCTGAAACAGCATACGTGTGATTGCGATTGACTACAGCAATGTCAGCAAATGTGAGGAACTGACGGGGTGGTGTGATTAATAGTGAGGCCGGCGGTTCTGCTCGAAACATGTATCTACCATTATTTGTGCCAACGAATTTGTAAGCCCCATTTTCAAACCATCTGCTTCAAACAGTCGTTTGGTGCAGCCTAATGAATGGGGGAGTGAGGAGAGTACTGACCAAACACAACATCGCGCTCTTAACCCATCCACATCCGTCCGCCACGAGATTAGCGCGTATCACCATGACTTCATTTCTTCCTTGTACAGCCCATAATTTTTCCACAATACTTGTACATTATCTGACAGGCGGTTGATGTCGAAGTGGGGTATAACATTCTTGACGGCACGATTGCCCTAATGCTGTAACGGGAAGTGATTTCCATCGTCGTCAATGATTGCCCTGATACGAGTAGCAGTCTCGGATTTTCTGTGGTGATGCTGGGCCTCAAGGACTCGCTGCAAAGTGACCAGCAGCGCACGGCTCCATTCTGGACGATGAGACAAGAGCAGTGTTTTGTCAATTTAATACGTTCCCTCCAACGGTGACGATGAGGTTCCATCATTTGTGTTCATAGGGACTTTCTATCCTGGCAAGGCAATGTGCACATTCTAAACCATGTAAAGGCTATAATTGTCAAAACAACTACAATGTACGCTGTCGCCAAACCAACTAACAAGTACAGAAAAAGGTCATGGAACTGTAGAGAGATAGATGCTAAACGATTTGGCTAATATCAACAACGATTGGGGCTTTCATACGGCCCTGAACTAAAAATCGTGTCCCATCCTTGCTAGCACGAGGAAAGTAGACAAAATCTTCACCCCCTATCATTCGATCCCCATACCATTCTTTTGGTCTGTCACGTAGCTCCATGCTAAGAAGGATTGGATGATATTCGAGTGGGAGAATGAGTTTCAATGTGTTACTGAGCCATAATTTCGGTTTGGGGGCACCGGCTAGCGTTCCAAGTTCTCGAGTGTAAGCTTTCTTCCGTGAAAGTCTGTGAGACAGCGACTCCAGCCACAATTCATCCAAGTCATATTCCACCCCAGAGCCCTGCATGTGAGGGATGTTACCCTTCGAGCCCTGAACGTTCCCACTAATGATGTATGGGCGGTAGGGTGCTGTATTAGTAACAAAAGCTTCAAAATCTCGTAGGTGATAATAAGCAATGGCCTTGCGCGATTTCGTTGACCAAACGAAAGCATGGGTCTGATCACAAGCGACAACATATTGTGCTCCAGGAGGTAGTTCAAGAGTGAGACCGCAAGGAGTGGGAGGGGAGGGTGTGAAAAATGAACTCTGGTGACGAGGAGAGGAAAGAAGGTAAATAGATGGCTCCACCAGAACATACAAGATCGCCACGTTTTCGTACCAGTTGGAGTCAAGATGCCGCGGGAGTCGTATGATGAATGATCCATTATCCGCCACCACAGTGAGAGGTGGATAATACCCACTGGGGAGGGTAGCAAGCTTCAGGGGCTGCAAATCGCGGTCGAAGATGAATATGTTCCCCTCATTGTCTTCGACAGCAATCCGGCAACTACCAGAGATAAACTCCATCCATGCCAGGGGACCACGCAAGTTGTACTGGAATTGAGCAATGGCACATTGCTGATCGATGTCAACAACTTCGATGTCACCATTCCCAAAGCCAAGTGCGACGCGACGTCCATCTTTCGAGATCGCTGCAGAAGTCACTATGCCTTTACGGATATCAGGATCAGAATATTCAGCTTCATAATCGATTATTTCCAGACCCTTCTCATCAAATGCCTTTCGCAACCCGCTTAGCTTTGTCTCCATAACGTTCCGTGCATTGAGTGTATGCTCACTTAGCGGAATTAAATGGCCAGTGAATTCTCTAGAAATGCTGAAGATCCGAACAGGATCCGAGAGATGATGGTACAATTTGAAGAGCGGGGATGAAGTTGGAGTAAAAGGAAGCATTGATCGAAAAACATGCCAAGGATCCAATGCCATGGGAGGGGTACGTATCCATCTATCTCCGACGCGTTTGAAGGCACTATCCCCATATCGTTCAATGACGTATTCGTTCGCCCATTTAACTTCTCCTAATAGTTCAGTTGAATTGTGATTCTAGGGTCAAATGATGTCACACTATTGAAATCATCAAAATCCAATGTATACCTACGTTCGATCGAAGTAGTTCATCCGGCAACTCGAATTCACCACCGAACAGTATGATGAATGAAAGTAGGTCGTTGGTGAGGAAGTGATCAAACTCCTGCTGCAGTTCATTGGAGTCTTGCGAGAACAGCTTTGAAGGATCCAAGTGGCTGAACAAGTACTTGACAGCATATTGGACATGATCAGGTTGCCTCTTCCCCTGAAATACCTTCCACTTCTCCTTGTCTCCCAAAGGACGATCAGTAGGCATCCCTGAATCATTCCACTCGAAGATACCCCTTAGGAATCGAAGGAGTGGCAGCCCCAGGAAATACCCTTTTGTATCATTGATAAAGAATGATTGGTCGCTTGCATCACCGATTGGTTCTCCAATAATGAACGCCTTCGCCGTTGCATCATAAAATTTAGGTTCTCCTGTGTTGTTCGAGGGAAGATGGACGATTGGGCTGATTGGTTTGAGAATCGCATAGACGTCACTCTCCATGATCCTTAAAAGCTGTGAGATAGAATACAAACTCAAAGGCCGGCGGACTGCAGCGATCGTCGCCACTACACCGCGATAACTTTCAATTACACTTGAGTGAATGGGCTGTGAGTCTAGCATATAGGCTCGTCGCAGCACCCGCAAGTATTCTGATTTGAGATCAGTCGGCGCATCCGTGAGACTTCGGAAGTAATCAAATTCGGATTTGAGGGTAGCGCCCCGTTCAGTCTGAGCATAGACTTCACGTATGCGCAATGAGGCGATAACTGGGGCGATAACAGGCAATCTGCAACACCCCGAAGTGAAAGTGTCGAGATCCCCCTCTGATGGTTTCCACAACGACTCAGAGATGCAGTCCTTAAGCCCTTTATCCACCATGCGGCGCATTGTGCGAGAGGGTAACGCAGCCGCACGCTTGGGGGACCCTTGTCGCTGCGGATCACTAGAGCTGGGGGGGAGGGGCTGTGAAGTCCATGTGGTGCTGGGAGGATCAGGATGAGATCCAGTCGAGCCACCATACTGATCATGGCAACTGTCGCTACGGTCCTCCACCAGAGGGTCGGTGGGATGGACAAGGGGGACCTGTGAGGAAGTCAATGCATATGACGATGGCTGTAGGTCATGATCAGGAGCGGGCCATTGGGGTGCCGGGGTGCCGGGGATGTGAGGCCTTTGTTTCGGGAGCAGAGCTGTGGAAGCGTGAAGCCGGGGAAGACTGCTGAGCAGTTTTTTGGGGTAACTCTGGCATCTGCTCCTCCATCTCTAGGGGTCCTGGCGTCGCCTTTGGTAACAGCTCAGCCTGGTTCTGTTTCTGCATGGAAATCGCATTATGAGCCTTGGGCGAAGTAGCAACAAGAGCTGCTTGCGCATCAACCTTAGTGGTCGTCTCCTTGGGCGACATTGCGAGCTCCAAGCTTGTACGGTCTCCGTCTGGTGTAAGGAATGAGTCAGTAGGTGGCGGCGGCAATGAGAGGTTCGTTTCAGGGTCAGACCTCTCGGGGATTGAGGATGGATCTGGGTCAGCGCAGATTTCCAGTGATCGGGAGACGTCCCACATTATCGGTCGCGCATCAGGAGATACCGCACAACAACTAGATAATATTTTCTCCAGTGGAGAGGATGGCTTCCAGTCCCAAGGCGATCGGCCACATTCTAACGCCTTCAATACTTGAGCGTCATTGGTAAGCGAAGGGAAGGGTTTTTCATTAAAAAGTATCTGCTTAAGTTTCAGTCGAGTGCAAGGATGTTATATTCCCGAATTACGAGGGCTTACCATGGCACAAGTACAGGCAAAGGAGTAAACATCACCCGTTGTTGTCTTCACATGGTTTTCCGTGACCACGGCTTCTGGGGCACAATAGCGCAACGTGAATGCAGGCCCGGACGATGTGAACCCTGTCGTCATGCCATCCGCTATCGAGGACAGACCGAAATCACACAACTTCGCATGCCCAGTGTCACTGATTAATATGTTGGGCTGTGTGACGTCGATTATTCTGCATCAGCTTTACAGAAACACATATTGACTTACGGGCTTGAGATCGCCATGGACGACAACAGAGTCACGGCCATGGAGGTACGTCAGGCCTCTGGCGACATCGAGAACCTATTTTGATGATGTGCATCCCCTCAGTCCGGCAGATAGTCAATGTTATTGCCAATGCCGCTTACCAGGGCCATCCGATTGCACGATCCTTTACGACGCAGATATTGATCAAGATTCCCATTTGAACACCATTCGGACACTAATGCTGCTTCTGGCCCTCCGTTCCGATCATCAATCGCAAAACCGATGAATTTTACGATATTTTCGTGGTCCAAGTCCTTCCATACCTTCATCTCTCTCCTTAAGTGCTGGTACGGAAAGGTGTCTTCGACGTTATTAATTACGCTGGAAAAGCCTCTTACCTTCATAGTTTTTCTCATCTCCTCTACGTCAGATGGCATGTTACTTATGGGTGGTTTGAGAACTTTATAGCAGACCTTAATAGAAAGAGTGAAGCGAGACAGCGAACACGCGAGCTAAGGAGAACATACATTGACCGGAGCCCGGGTGCCAGACTGGACCCATTCTGCACGATAAACTTCGGAGTAGCCGCCTCGTGCAACTCGTTTCTTGGCACCAAACTGGTGACTAAGGTTCGGGACATCCTGGATTGCGGATAAAGCTTCCATCACAACGGGCCAAACGTCATCATCCATGGCGCAATCGATTGGGGCCAGACAACGATCTGCGCGTGTATAGATGCACCGAAATGTATATACGATGAAGTGAGAGCAGGCTCCTCGGAGACACAGCCGCTGCTACAACGTCCAGCTCTGAGAACGCGTCGACAGAGAGTTGGTTATTGCTCCAGCAGTGCAGGCCAGGCCGTTATTAATATGTTCTCATGAGACCTTGGACACCCTGAGCGAGCACGTTTCTCCCCGGGCAGAATACCCAAGTCAAACCAAAAAGGCAAGAACAGCAGCTCGTAAGCGCGCACACACCGCGAAGCATGACTGACAGTTTTCCGCTCGCTGAGGTCACTCCAAATGTACCCCAAATGTCCATGGGAACTTGGCATGGAAGAGACGATACATAGAGCCAGATTTAACACCTTGGTTAAGTGCCATAGCGGGCGAGTAATTTAGCTTGCACACCTCAGGCTGCTCCTGAGTATATAAGAGCGCTGTCCTTTTCAGAGAACCAGTTCGAACTGGGACCGAACCCCGAGCCGAACTGTGCTGGAACGGTCCGGTTCTGACCCAGTTCTGTGATGGTTTGGTTTTCGGGAGGATAATTGTATAATGTGAACCTGGTTCCGAACCGAAACGCCGTTGAAGGATTCTAGCTGTTTCGTGTCTACTCCTAAGAGGCAAGGGAGGCAATCCAAGGTCCTTCCTCATTGTGAGATCCAGCTGATTACGAGATTGGATTCGCCATTGAAGATTCACATGGCTGACGGTTGCTACCCGATCCACTCTCTTCATGCCATTGCCTTCCAGTGCTATCTCATTTATGATCCCCGACAACACCTATTGGAGTATGAAGGCCTTAAAAAATAGGTCCTCGCCCTCGCCATGTCATTCACGCTTGAAGAACGTCAACACCTCTCCGGCTGCAGTTGATGCGTGCTGGCTGGTAGATATGTTCAGTGGTGGCTTGGGCCGTAACTATTCCAGAACAATCGTATTGGTCAACCCACTTCGCGGCTGAAGATAGCAGATTGCTTACACTCCAGTACGAGACACATTTGATGAACAGTGGATATGGGTTATCGGGTTGTTGCCCAATGTGTCTCGTTTCGCCATTCCTGCTCAATTGGCCTCCACTATTCAACAACCTTACCCTCATTGTCGTAGGTGTAGACACCGATTTTCTGCCCAAGCCAGCTAGCATCTACCATACGCTCCAAGAGAACTGCTGGTCAGTATGTCGAATCTCCAGTGCCTTCGAGTAACATACGCTAGGACAGCTAAACAAGTGTCAGGGCCGATGCTGTAGATGAAATGTAAAAATCGGAGTGATGAAGTGAGCGCACGGGGCAGCCAACGCCAAGGGTCCTATGGAACGCCCCATTCCTAAAGGCAGGATTTTATCAATTCTTGCTTAATAGCAATGCTCTACGAGTGCCCCATATTTCCCTGGGTGAGCACTCAGCCACGAACCACGTTAGTGACGAATCCGAAACGAAGCCTGGTAATTACGTTTTTCGGCACTGTTACCTCTGGATTTTGCAATAGGATGCGCGTGAAGACCTTTCCCACAGGCGATAGCAAACTGTCTCAGCGCTCAAACATCTTGGGGGGAGTTTGAGAAATGATGAATGGCTATTTGTTCGTGCGTCGCCGATTATGATGCGTATGCGGTCAAGGAAGATAAATCAGCCCACGATAATGCCAATACACAATTATGCACACCGTGACGGGGACACGGTCTTCCGATTCTGTGTGCGGGAGTATGCGAATTATCTTAAATACTTCACACATCGAGAAATATTATGACGGAGTGTGAGCAGGAATGGCAGTTCAGGTTGTCGCCGTAGGTCAGCGGTTGGATCAGTGAAATGCTGATAGAGTCTTTGAGAGGGATGGCACCCAATCCATAGAGAAATGTCCTGAGGCCGACAGCTCTGCATCTGGAGAAATGAAAGATGTATCCTTGTTTGTGCCAACAATTCGATCCACGCAAACGAGTCGCACCACTAAGCCCCATTTTCCAACACCGGACTAGTCGTTCAGCACGGCGCGATGAGCGGTTCAGCGAGATGAGTACTGACTGAAAACACCATTGCCTGCAGCATCACGCTACTTCAGGTTTACGGCTTAATTGTTGCAGAGTCGGCGGATTCCGGGGGTTGCTCGGTCTCACCGGCCCCATGTTACCCGCAGGTATTATCAGTGCACGTATCGGGGCAATGGCCACTACAGCTACTGACGACGCCAACACCTTTCCCAACCTCCTTTGCGATTACCGCCTTGAACTACCATGCACCTCCACTTTGATTGTCAATCTGCACAAACCGATAGTGGACTGGAAATCCAGCCAGACCCTCCCCGACTATTATGCAGTGAAGAAGTTCACGGCATGCTCAGTAAATACAGCATGCATGGCAAGAGCGGCGCTTTGCAAGCTTTCATCCTCGATCGCATTCGCTGACGCAACTGCCAAATGTCCCCGCCGTCCACGGAATCTTGCCCTAAAACTCCCCTCGAATAATCTTGTGCCTTGTACTGCCATTGGCGGAGCTTTCGAATGTATCACTCGAACCAGTGGCAAGCCCGGCCACTATCCTAGCTGTAAGGTATTGCTTGACAACGGGGAACAGAACTGAAAGACGTTGTGTCACATAATGGACTGTTGGCTAAGTGGTGATAGACGACCACAAAGAGAACTGAAGATACTTCCACGGGGCGAATTGGCTGGCCTACTGGTTCATCACTGGTTCAATTCTCCCCCACCATTGCACACAGGCACTGGGAGGAAAACACTAGAATTACTCACCGCACATGTCAGCGTGGACCTGTTATTTGCGATCCATGTCCTTGGAGAGGGGCCTTCGTCATCAGTTGCACGAGCATCCTCTCCCTCACAGGTGCTTTTCGGGCGCACAGCGTTTGCATTTAACGACGTTCTCAAGCAGTTAGCGTATCTCATCTCCCATTCATTTTATGACTGAGCTATACACAACACCCAAGTCCATTCCAGTCATTGATTAGTCAATATCCTACTTGGGCGTCAATAAACAAATATTTGATACATCATGACTAATGGGCGGACTTTATCGTGGAAGGTACTAACATACTTGCGTGCCCGGAGGAATGAATTGATCGTGGTCCACTCATTGTGCTTACACCAAAGGGTGCCTCGTCCTTCGTGTTGGACTGCAACGTGACTTGGCCGGAACATGCGCAGTCACTATTTGGCTTGGTGGTTAGGAAACAATTAAACCAGACGCTTGATGATCCACCCGATTCGCGATTCAGGCTGCTATCGGCCACTCTTTCAAATTGTTAATCATAGTCTTGAGTCTCTCACCATCTATTCAAATGCAATGACGTAAGCGCATCACTTCGAGAGTCACCATGTTTCACTCGAATGCATTAGCGCCACATGCCTCCGTCTTGGCAAGAAATTGGGTGTAGTGGACATCCCGCTATCTCCGCTATCTTCGAAATCGCATGTTTAGGCAACACAGCGATACCTCTGGTAGTATCTGCTACGTAGCTGACCAAAAATCAGGGTCTGAATACTAGCCCTGCCACATCTGCTTTTCTATCTCATGTCGAACCATATGAAACCACGAGTTTTGATTCGGGTCTTGTCCCTCGCGGACTGTCATTTCTTCCCGGCATCATACTTAACTCGATCTCTTATCTTTGCTCTCCTTGACCTCCTCCCTGTTACGAGTCCACCCATCACTTGCCAAAGGGTTTCGCGACGTTGGAAAGCTTCGTCGAAGATGACTCTCTTTCACATCAATTCCCAGCTGGTGTAATTTGAGGCTGAGGGCGTCATTTTAAGAGTGCGTTCTCATCCGCACTTGGGCTTGGGAAAACGATCGCTTTCAGCTCCCCAAACGCCACAAATACTCTGCCTTTTCCAGTATCAAAGGTGATTCCGACCACTTAACAGCAGCAGCAGCAGCAACCCTTTCAGCATCTGTGGCATGACGGTTCAAACGTCGGGACCTGTAAACACAGGATACAATGAGCAGCCATCATGCGACCTCTGCCAAGTTGGCGGAAAAGTGAGCACGAAATGTTTGTCTATAAGTCGTTTCTACTCCTGGACCGCTCTCCCGGCTTTCTTTACTTGGCTTCCGCTCGGTGCTACCCGCTGCTGCGCTTTCCCTAATCTCCGATTCGTCCTTTTCTGGTCCTTCGACATTGTACTACCTCAAGAAGCTTCGGCCCTGACTGGGGCTGTCTGCCATGCTACGACCAGGTGCCTCGTCCGTCTGCACACATGCCAAGTGTCTAAGTACTGCCATCCCAACGGACACCACTGAGCCCCATTTTCCAATCCTGCACTATATACTTCAAGTCATCGTTCAATGGAGTCCGATGAGCGGTGGAGCAAGGCGAGTACTGACCGAACACTATGGCCTACAACATACCGATCTATATCCGTCTGCCACGAGATTAGCACACCATCATGACTTTGTTCCCTGTAGAACTCATAATTTTATTAATTCGCCTCCAGAATCGGTTCGTTATATATCGGGTGGCTGATGTCGAAGCGGAGTATAAATCATTCTTGACGGCACGATTGCCCTAATGCTGTAACACGAGGTGATTTTCCATCGTCGTCAATGATTGCAGTAGCGCTCGGTGCCAGGAGCAGCAGTCTCGGATTTGCTGTGATAATTCTGAGTCTCAAGGACTCACTGCAAGGCGACCGACAGTGCGCGGCTTCATCCTGGACGATCAGACAAGAATGTTTCTGTCAAATTTAGCACATTCCCTCTGATGTCGACAATGATGAAATGCACGAGTTTGTCATCCCCATGCGTTGGTGTTTGCAGAGACTATCTATCTTGGCATGGCGATGTGTACATTCTAAACCGCTGTAATTGTCAAAACAACTCCAACGTACACTGTCACCAAGCCGACTAACAAGTACAGAAAAAGGTCACGGAACTGTAGAGAGATGCTAAACGATTTGGCTAATATCAACAACGATTGGGGCTTTCATACGGCCCTGAACCAAAAATCGCGTCCCATCCTTGCTAGCACGAGGAAAGTAGACAAAATCTTCACGCCCTACCACTCGATCCCCATACCATTCTTTTGGTCTGTCACGTAGCTCCCTGCTAAGAAGGATTGGATGGTATTCAATAGGGAGAATAAGTTTCAATGTGTTACGGTGCCATAATTTCGGTTTGAGGACGCTGAGCGGCTTTAGCGGCTGCCGAACGTAAGCTTTCCTTTGTGAGAGTCTGCGGGACAGCAACCCCAGCCACGATCCATCTATGTCATTGTCCATCCTAGAACCCCGAACGTGAGGGATGCTACCCCCCGAGCTCACGACGTCCCCACTGATGATGTATGGGCGGTAGGGTACTGTACTAGTAATAAAAGCTCCGAAATCTGGTAGGCGATGACTAGTAAAGAACCTGCATGACCTGGTTCGCCAAACAAAGGCGTATTTCCCATCACAAGCGACAACGAATCGTGCTCCAGGAGACAGTTCAAGCGTGAGACCGCAAAGAATGGTTGAAGGAAAATGGGGAGTGGCTGAGGGAGGAGAGGAAAGAAGGTGAATGGATGGCTCCTCCAAAACATACAAGATCGCCACGTGTTCGTACCAGTTGGATCCAAAATGCCGTGGGAGTCGTACAATGAATGACCCATCATCCGCCACTACAGTGACAGGTGGATAATGCCCACCGGGGAGGGACCCCAGCTTCAGGGGCTCCAAACCACGGTCAAAGATGTATATGTTCCCCTCATTGTCTTCGGCAGCAATCCGGCAGCTACCAGAGATAAACTCCATCCATGCCAAGGGACTGCGTGAGTTGCATTGGAATCGAGTGATGACATGCTGATAATCGATGTCAACAACTTCAATGTCACCATTCCCAAAGCCGAGTGCGACGCGACGTCCATCTTTCGAAATTGCCGCGGAAGTCACTGTGCCGTTACGGATATCAGGATCAGAATATTCAGCTCCGTAATCGATTATCTCCGGACCCTTCTTATCAAACGCCTTTTGTAACCCATTTAGCTTTGTCTCCATAACGTTCCGCGCATTAAGCGCATGCTCGCTTAACGGGATCAAATGGCCGGTAAATTCTCCGGAAATGCTGAAAATCCGAACAGGATCCGCAAGGTGACGATATAATTTGAAGAATGGGGATAAAGTTGGAGTAAAAGGAAGGATCGATCGAAAAACGTGCCAAGGATCAAATGTTATGGGAGCAATACCTATCCACCTATCTCCGACACGTTTGAAGATATTATCCCCATATCGTTCAATGACGTATTCATGTGCCCGTTTCGCTTTTCCTAATAGTTCAGTTGAATTGTGATTCTAGAGTGGAATGATGTCACACTACTAAAATCATTAAAATTCAATATAAACCTACGTTCGATTGAAGTAATTCCTTTGGCAACTCGAATTCGTCACCCGACAGTACGATGAACGAAAGTAGGTTGTTGGTGAGCAAGTGATCGAACTCTTGTTGCAATTCATTGGAGTCCCGCGAGAACAATTTTGAAGGATCCAAGTGGCTGAACAAGTACTTGGCGGCGTATTGGATGTGATCAGGTCGTCCCTTCCTCTGAAATCTCTCCCACTTCTCCTTGTCTCCCAAAGGACGATCGGTAGGTATCGCTAAATCATTCCGCTCAAAGATACCCTTTAGAAGTCGAAGGAGTGGTAACCCCAGGAAATACCCTTTTGTATCGTTTATAAAGAATGCGTGGTCTCTTACATCACCGATTGGTTCTCCGAGGATAAATTCTTTCACTGTTGCAGAATAAAATCTGAGTGACTCTGTGTTTTCTGAGGGAAGATGGATGATAGAACTGATTGGTTTGAGAGTTAAATAGACTGTTTCCTCCTCGATTCCCAAAAGCCGTGAAATAGAATATGAACTTAAAGGTCGGCGTGCCACAGCAATCGTTCCCACTACAAGCCAGTAACGTTTAAGTACACTTGGGCGAATGGCCCCTGATGGTCGCATATAGGCTCGCCGCAGGATTCGCAAGTATTCCGATTTGAGATCAGTCGGCGCATCCATGAAGTAATCAAACTCGGATTTGAGGGTAGCACCTTGTTGAGTCCGAGCACAGACTTCACGTATGCGAATCGAAGCCATGTGAGTCAGTCCACGACATGCTAAAGCGAAAGTATCGAGATCATCCTCTGATGGTTTCCACAATGACTTGGAGATGCAGTCCTTAAGCCCCTCATCTACCATGGGGCGTATAGTGCGAGAAGTCTTCTTGATCACGTCCATATCTTCACATGGAATGACATCGCCCCAAAGTCCACCTTGAGCCCGAGCCCGAACAACTTGTGTCTCCGGACATGAGCTGACCAACACGGCAACTGTTGAGGGTAGATCCTCAAGCAGTAGGACGAGCCTCATCAAGGATTTGAGTGCTTCTTGATCCCCGCACTCGTCCAATCCATCCAGGACAATGATGAGACGCTCTTCTCCTGACGCAAACATGTCCTTGATGCTACGCATCGGTTTAATGATCAAAGCCTCCATCTGTTTTTCTAGAGGCAAACTCTGAACCTTTTCAAGAGCAAGCTCTTGAAGGTGCTGGACAAGCGAAATCTTGAAGTCCTCACTGAAGCGTGCAAGCTGGTATGCAAGAGTGGAGGCGAACATTTCGATAGAATCGAGGCCTGTGCCCTTTTGGTTCTTATCCCAGAAGAATGATGCCACCAGAGTACCTCGCTCATCCAGAGTGGACGCAATGCTTTTGCATATCGCTGTTTTCCCGGTCCCTGGGGAGCCTCGTAGCCATACAAATCGGTTCCCAGCCTTCCCCAAATGAATTAATAAGGATTCCTGCATCTTAGTCCGGGTGCCTGGAAGGCACTCCGATTTACTCGTGACAAATTTGTACTCGGCAGGAACCTGGCCCAATTTTGAGAGTTCAGCTGGTGACACTGGTAAATCTTATACCCCAAATCATGCACGACAACATACTCTTCAAGGATGACTTCATTGCCTAGACGAGCGTCAAAATCTTCGCCTCAGTCTACAGTGTACATCTCGATTAGAAAATAACCAAGGATTCAGGCACTGAGCGACGAACCGAAAATGAGGTAACAGCTTTGCTTATGCATGCCGTTACTTCACTTATGCTCCAGGGTATTTGCCATGATGATAGGATCCTCCAAACGGAGAATTTTCTACCCCCAAGTGACTCGACTCGCTTGATCTGCTTTTCAAGAGTCCTATCAAGGAGACGTTTGGCGTTAAACAACTGGGCGAAGGGGCTAGAGAACGTACGAGTGGAAATCTTCGATCGGTTTTATTAGTTCAGGAGGACTACTCCCTGTCCACAGTTGGAGTGGTCGCAGAATAGTGATGTAAGCTTTTAGAACCTCGTCATTTAGGCATCTGAGATCTTCAGTATTGGCATCTACTGACTGTGCGGATCACCAGGGGCATATCAGCACTGATCACAAAACCCAAGCTCTGACCCAAACCTCATAAAATTGGATCAATTTCAGGAGCATATCTGGGATCGGACCAAGATACGGAATAGGGGTAAACTTGAGACCACCCGAAGCGACTTGGAGAACAGTCTTGGTGCCACCAACGAATGATTTTTTTCTATCCTCACTTGCACCAGCAGATGGTGACGGCACGGGCTCCGATGGGGAAGGCACATCCACGTCCATACTGCCACTTCCTGGCCATGCACCAGGGATTACAAAAGGGCGGTGGGTGCTGTGGGTGCTTGATGTTGCGTAATGGTTATCAACACTCCGCGCAAGGGAAGGAGATAGTGACCGTTCGGAATCAGTGTCAAGGGACTGCCGAGTTGATGTAGTAGATGTCGAAGCTCGGGAGGGGGATACATCTGATCGGTCAACGCGATTGAGATCAGGACTTAGACTCCTCCTGGGCAGCGCAGTCACACGCTTGGGGGACACTTGTCGCTTCAGATCACTGGGACTGGGGGAGGGGGACCGCGAAGTATGTGTGGTGCTGGGAGGTTCAAGACGAGATCCAGCCGAGTCACCATGCTGATCATGGTGAATCTGGTTGCGAGCCTGGGAAGACTGTTGAGTAGTATTTGAGGGCGACTCTGCCGTCTGCTCCTTCGTTTCTAAGAGTCCTGATGCCTTTAGCAATAGCTTAGCCTGCTTCTGAGTCTGCATAGGAATTGCATTGTGAGCCTCAGGTGAAAGGACAACAGGAAGTACGTGTTCATCAACCTTCGTGGTCGTCTCCTTGGACGGCGTCACGGCATTTGAACTGGCAGGGTCTCCATCCGGCTTAGGGAATGGGCGGTTTGTTTCAGGGTCAGATACCTCGAGGATTGAGGATGAATCTGGCGCAACGCAGGCATCCTCGAGCGATCGTAAAACCTCCTGGATAGCCGGGCGCGCGTCAGGAGGGCCCACGCAACAACTGGATAGTATTTTCTCCACTGGAGAGGCTTGTTCCCAGTTCCAAGGCGATAGACCGGATTCTAACGCCTTCCATAGCTGGGCGTCATTGGTGAGCGAAGGGAAGGGATTTTTGCTAAAAAGTATCTGCTCAAGTTTCAATCAAGTGTAAGGATGATATAATCGCGAATTATGCGAGCTCACCGTGGCACAAGTACAGGCAAAGGAGTAAATATCACCAGGTTTCGTTTTCCTACCGCTCTCCAGAACTTCTGGGGCGCAATAGCGCAACGTAAATCCAGGTCCCGATGATGTAAACCCTGTCGTCAATCCGTCCGCTATCAAAGAGAAGCCAAAGTCGCACAACTTCGCATGCCCAGCATCAGTGATTAATACGTTGAACTATACGGCACCAATCAGCCCATGCCAGCTTCATAGAAACGCATCTTGGCTTACAGGTTTGAGATCGCCATGGACAACAACAGGGTCACGGTCGTGGAGGTAGGTCAGACCTCGGGCGACATCGAGAAGCTATTTTGATGGTGTGCGTCCCATGAATGTATGAGATCAATGTTACCGTAAATACCACTCACCAGGGCCAGCCGATTGCAGGACGGCTCGCAATGCAGATATTCAACGAGATTTCCATTTGCACACCATTCAGACACTAACACTGCTTCTGGCACTCCACCACGATCTTCAATCGCAAAACCAAGGAATGTCACGATATTCCCGTGGTCTAAATCCTTCCATATCTTCATCTCTCTCTTCAAATGCTAATGCGTAGAGGTGTCTTCTACGTTAACGATTCGACCGGAAAAGTCTCTCACCTTCATCGTTGTTCTTATCTGTTCTACGACAGGTGGCATGCTGCTCATGGGTGGTCTGAGAACTTTGTAGCAGACCTTAATGAAGGAGTGAAGTGAGAAAGTCAACAAGCCAGTTAAAGAGAACATACATTGACGGGAGCCTGAGTGCCAGATTGGTTCCATTTTGCACGATAAACCTCAGAGTAGCCGCCTCGTGTGACTAGAGTCTTGGTACCAAACTGATGACTAAGGTTCGGGACATCCTGGATTGTGGATAGGGCTTCCATCACAACTGGCAAAATGGCATCCATGGTGGAATTGACTAGGGCCAGACGATGATCTGCGCGTGCGTAGATGCACCAAAATGCATGTACGATAAGGTGAGAGCAGGGTCCTTACAACGCCCTATGCTACGACAGCTCTGAGGGCGTTTCGACAGGAAGCAGGCTAAGCCGTTATCGAGATTGTTCTCGGGGGCTCTTGGGTACTGTAGGTGCGAACACGTTTTCACCAGGTGGGGTCAGGGCAAACCTAAAAGGCAACAACAGAAGCTCATATGCGCGCGCACACCGGAAGCATGCATAATAGCCATTGCTCGCTTCGGCCGCTCCAAATGTATGCCCCGGAATGGCTCTGCCGGACAACCCCTGATATTAATGTCCATGGCAATCGCGGAACTGGTACGTACACTTCTACATAACCGGCGATACCGACGAAAGGTAGACGAAAGGCCCCTTTCCCTTTGGATTCCATAATCATGAAGCGGAAAGCGCTGGTACTTATCCATGCGCCTAAAGCAGGAACGTGGGCGGATGTTCAGATACGACGAAAGTTCAGGGACTTGATTAGTGGAAGCCTCTCCATCCCTGAGGTACGCCTGGGCACTTGCTTTTCTAGTGTACCAAGGAACCCGGCGTTCCCAACGTTGTCAATGATGCTGTGCATGAGGATTTCCATCCTCTGGAAAAAGTTTAGAGCAGTAGTGGTAAATGTCAAAACCATTCGCAAGAAATTGGAAACTTTACGCCTTTGCATTCCTATTCTTCTGCCTCATGCCACAATGGAATCATGTATTCGAAGAGATACATCCGCGTCGTAGTGACCACTGACGCCTATCCTTGGTGTTGGTGGCATGGCCCGCCCCGGCCACATTGGTATTGATCAACGACTGCTAGCGCTCAGGACTCTTCCCCAAGCACTTTCCTTCCTTTGTATTATCACGGACCCCAAGGGATACTTCGACCTGACGATTCATGGCCATGTCGAATACTCTCCCTGAGCCTTGCATAGTCGGTAGATAGCCCGTTGACTCCAGGGCTACTTGCGATGGCAGGAATAACCAAAATAGTCGCCTATGATTTGGGTGACCGTCCAAAATCAGGAGCGGACGTCACTCTTCAACCTTGTTATGCAATATGATTCCTCAACATCAAAGCCTACACTCCGATATAACAGACGTCTTGTGGACAGTGGCACGTGGTTGTGGTGTTGGGCTATTGCCGAATTTATTCGTTTATTCGTTTATTCAATGTGTCTCATTTCGCCATCCCAGCTCGATCCGGCACCATTATTCAACAGCCTTACCATCATTGTCGTATGTGTAGAATCCCTTCCCAGTTTTCTTTCCAAGCCAGCCAGCATCTACCATACGCTCCAAGAGAACTGCTGGTCGGTATTTCGAGTCTCCAGTTCCTTCGAGTAACGTACGCTGGATAGCTAGGCAAGTGTCAAGGCCGATGCTGTACATGGAATGTAAGCTGCCTTGAAAATCGCAACGACGAAACGATGAACGCACAAGTCAGCCAATGTCAAAGGTCCCATGGGATGCCCCATTCCTAAACGTAGGGTTTTATCGATATCTTGCTTAGTAGCGACGCCCTATGGTTGGCCGTGTCAGCCTGGAGAAACAAAACCCTGATGCCAGTTACCTTCTCTAAGGCCATGATTGCCTGGACAGTCAGATGAGTACCTTATATTTCAACGATAAACATTTAGCCGCGGACCTCGTTTAAGAATGGCATTAATAATGCGTTCGAAACGAAGCCTGGTACATCTTTCGACACTGTCACCTCTGTCGCATAACATCAATAATCAAACTTTGTCCCCAAGGTGCGTGGAAGCTGACCTTTCCCACAGGCAATAGCGAACTGTCTCGATCGTTCAAGCACCTCGGGAGAAGTTTGCAGACCTGCTATGAGTTCCACCAATGGCTATTGTTCGTGGGTTACCGATTATCATGCGTGTTCGGTCAAGGAAGTTAAATCAGCCTATGGTAATGTAAACATACGAATATGCGCACCATGACGGGTACAGGATTAAAGAAGTGAATTCCTGATGACATGACTTAGTTTGATGTACTTCATAGAACAATCGAGCCCTTACCGACTACCCGAGCGGACGAACGTAGCCCTTCCTCGCTAGTAGGAGAAACTTCCGGACCCATTGCAGAAGCAGCAATCTTGGTAATACTAATTGATGATGTATTCGAAGCTAGGATGGCATCCGGACGCATTTCGTCGGATAGTGTGGAGAATAAAGAGCGCTTGAGTTGGAAGGATTCAGACACAGCCTGGATAACAATGAGCAAAAAAAAAAAATGGGTAATGGATAGTTGTCATTCATACAAATACAACTAGCCTCAATACACATATCTGCATCCCTAAAGGCGTCCAGGTTGTTCACAACGGTCATACGATCCCGAGCCTCCAGAGCCTCGCTCTCTTGAAGCTTTCCCTTCTTGACATCCTTATCAAAAAGCTTGTCCGCAAGGGAAAGACTCCGACCAATTTGATCTTTAGACTTGTCGTAGAGAAGAACGGGTACTTTCGCACGAGTGGCGGCGACATAGGCGATCCCCAGGCCCATTTGTCCTCCACCTTGAAAAATCATCCGATTTGGAGAAAGATCGCTAGGATTTGTGGTTATTTTACCTACCTAAGACGGCGAGTTGTTTAATGCCATGAGCGATTGCAGAAGCCATAATGGGATTGACAAAATGTCCTGACCCGGTAGAAGCCGTCTTCACGTGCGGCGGGTCAAGCGACGACGCCCAAGCGCGTTCATGCAACACAATGACAAAGATCTTTACATAAACGGATTTCGGGACATTCGAACTGCCTTGCGGACGCCAGACCGGTGTTTCTTCGACTCATTGGCTCCTCCGGATGCAAAATTCAGGGAGATGTATCCACATTATCACTCAGGATCGTCTCATGCGCTCGTTGGCTTCCTTCTTCTGTTTCGCCTTTCTGTGGGGATTTGGCAAGCGTCTGCGCAATTTCTTTCGTCCTCCGGTCAAAATGACCTCTCCTGTCTCAGCAAAGTCTCATATTCATGAGGGACTCCTGGTACTTGCTGAATGAAGAAACTACGTCACACGAACCATGCCGTACAACGACTCAGCGCCACCATTTGCCTTTCGCCTGGATGAACCTCTGGTCTCTTGACCGCTTCAGTACATACCTGCTCTTGTATACGGAGTGCTCGGTACTTATTCCCATTTGAATGGACCCACTGCTCGTTGGATAAGCTATTTCAAACATTGTCCGGGACAACCCACATAGTGGGCATGTATTGTATGTTGCTACTGCGGTATCGACCATTATCACATCCAAGTGCGTCTCTCAGGGCCTTCGATGCAATATATCCGCCCATGAGTATTCAAATCCTAAGGTTGGGCTCATGTCATTTCTTTTGGGACTATTACGCCTTGGTAATTTTTTGAGTAACCCCCTTGCGCTGATGTTTCTCAGGATCCATGGACGTGGTACTGAGTTCGGGCGCTTCTGCGTGGATTTATTACATCAATGGTCAGTTGATTCTTGAACTGGTGACTTTACCACATGTTCCTAAACTGACTCTCCGATAGGTTGTTGTCATTATGGTCGAGCAATTAATTGGTCCCGGTGTTAGAGCTTGAAAGTCTTCAACACGAAGTGGCACATCTGCTAGGGAGAACACTAGAACAAATTGCCTTCCTTATCGACAACGCATTCACTACAGCAATTAGTTTCACATCTTGTTCATTGCCGCGGCAGTGAAGAGGAGGGTGGCTAGCATTGGGGGCAGATGGAAATGGGCGGCTAACATACCATCCTCGTTGTCGTGACGACAAGTACGCAATGCGAGGCTGAATGCAACCCTGAGCATTGCTTCATCTGCTCAGTTCTGCCCGATGTGTAAGTATGATCAGCCAGTGGACGGTGTCACTGTCCTCGGTCATGTAAGGGTGAAGTTTGGCAGACTCGTCGATTGGCCGCTCAAGGAGCATACTGTCAAGTGCCCCAAGAAAACCACGTCAACTGCCATGTTATGCTCTGATCCCCACAAATTTGTGTCCCTGACTCAAGTCTTTTATTGCTGGCTACTTAGGTAGTATATTATATGCAAAACAGCGACGATACTCTATCTCCCCGAGCCGTGAGCTCGTCGCTACTTTCGTCGCATCTGATCATCTGTTTCTTCCCGCGTTCCGGCTCTGTCGAGGTCGGCGTATGGCTCGACTTCAATGAAAAGTACCAGAACATCACGACGAAGACGGTATGATTCACGGAACCAAGATGATGCTCGACGTGGAGAAATAGGTCGGTTAAATGGGAAATAGCACGTCGGCACGCGACAACCGCGCCGACAGCGTATCTGATAATTTGTTGACGTGTCACCTGTGGAGCGGATGAAGGCTTAAATACTCCAACACTCGGGCATACGGCCCGGGGCACTGAGGTACTATTAATTGGCGCGTAGTCCTTACATCAGAGTGTGTCAAGGGCTAGAGTGGGGGCGGAAAATATCCAGAATCACACACACGCACTATGAATTACCACGGCGTTAGATCCCACTCTAGGTCTCCCTGTCGATTCCCATGGACATTTGGGACGACCGAAGCGAGCGAAAAACTGACAGCTATGCTTCTAGTGTGCGCGCGCATACGAACTTCTCTTATTGCCTTTTTTGTTCGCCTCGGGTATTTCGCTCAAGGAGAAAACGTGTCCGTGCACATTTTGGTGTAGATCATTGTCTGGCGGCTCTGGCCCTAGTCAATTGCACTATGGAGGACGTTTTGCCAGTTGTGATGGAAGCCTTGTCCAAAATTCTGTTGGAGTTACAACGACGCGTGACTCACTAACCAAACTCACATGATCTTACTTTTCGTTTCCGTTGTATTGATACCGTGACTGCATTGTATATAGGTAATTGTTTGGGTCTACTTTCCTTTTCTCCTCAGTTCTTCATTAACGGAGACTGAGGTTAGTATCATTGTTTTTAGTTAGTTGTTACATTACTTACTCTGTACTCTTCTGTACTATAGCTCCCGCTTTAGGTTAGTATTTATTGGAAATGGCGAGTCACCGGAGATATCCGGGACATATGTGGAGGATAATGTGGAGGATGTGACTAAGCGCTTGCGTAAATGCCGCGCATAGGAAGCTCCGGATTGCCGATGCATAGTATAAATATGGGTGCTTTAGCACCATATGTTCTTTAGTTACAGTTTCTCTTCTCATTTCTATATTACACCTGGATTGCGAATGAACCGCTGAAGCGGGTTGCCTTATCCGGAACACCGTTTACAACAGTATTAACCGTAGTAATTCAGTTCTTCATTAACGGAGACTGAGCTCCCGCTTTAGCCCTCCTATTAAATTCAGGATGTCCCGACCCTTAGTCGCCGAATTCCACTTGATCTTCCTTTCGTTACTATTTTTCGGATATGGTACATATCCAACGCCGATCTTGCTTTCTTTCCTTTCTTTCCCTTCGTTTTGGTTTCGGCGTTGCGATCGATCTTTCCCCGGCGTCAACGTTGTCTCAACCTAGTGTGTTGTCCAATAAAGTAGTCAACGAACCAGGGGATTTTTATATCCGAAGTGTGTACTTCAGTCCGAACAGGAAGTTCCTTGCCGCCGGAGGTGACGATAAACTTATTCGGGTACGCCACCTTCTTGCTGTATCTGGCTCTTTAACACTTCCCGCATGTCCTCCTCGGGCTTATTCAGATATGGGACATTGAACGTCGAGCGATTTGGCACCGCTTCGGAGGTCATGTTTACTCGCTTGATTTCTCACGCGATGGAAGGCTACTGGTCTCGAGATCGGGAGACCAGACCTCGCGTATTTGGAATATGGATACAGGGGACTGTCCTGACGATCATCGATCCTGAGTCGACCGATGCTGGAGTGATGTCTGTTGCGATTTCGCCCGATCGACGATTCGTGGCTGCTGGATCATTGGATATGATTGTGCGCATATGGGACGTTGCCAGCGGAGCGTTGGTGGAGAGGCTGAGGCATAAAGATCTTGTTTACCCGGTAGCACTTTCGCCCGACGGGAGGGGTTTGGTGAGCGGGAGCCGGTGAAGTATTGGGATCTGAACGAGTTGGGAAAGATCGTGCCGAGGTAGGAAGGCGTGATGTGCAGGCGCTGCGGCAGAATGCGAGGATCCCGAGTAATTCTGTGGGAGTTCCGTCCGACATGGAAAATGGTGGTGGAGACGGGCGAAGTCCTTGTACAGTTGTGTTCAGGGCCACAAGCCTTAACTCTGTCGGTGATTCCGCATGATCGATACTACGTCCTCTGCGGCGATATCACCTGTCGGACATGGGTGGCTTCAGGCTCGAAAGATGGGCATTCGGTTTTGGAATCCGAAGGATGCGCAGGCGCAACTCATACTCAGTCCTGCGGTGGGTTGTTTGCTACTGGGAGCGGCGATTTTCTGGCGAGGATTTGTGAATGTTTGTTTCCTTATTTCTTGGACAGCGACGTTTCAAGATGGTTTCGCCTTTGTTTCGAATTTTTGGACTCAGGGTTTTAATCTGGTGATTGATTGACTGACGGTTTCACCCGCGCCGCTCTCCCATGTTATTCCATTCTCTGAACATGGAACTGTAATACGACAGGGACTCCTCAAACTTCATCGCTTTCTGATACGACCCAGGTCAATATGCTCTCGACACTTATGTCTTACTCTCTTTACCCTTAGGCCCAACGCGACTGGACCCTT